>NC_056732.1:1305307455-1305367844 GCF_019279795.1 Protopterus annectens
GATAGTAGTGGAAACGGAGCCGAGACCTCCAACAAAATAGTCTGTTCAGACATCCACTCTGACTACCTTGGTTCTGTCGGAATCTGAGGAGTCTAGGAGCCGATGTTTTCCCGTTGGGTCTGAGGAGGGAGTCTGATCGGACAGCCATCTGGGCTGATTCTATCTCTTGGGGCTTTGGCGCGGTTGAGCTCGGCTCCTACATCGGCTTCGGAGCCAACCACTCTGCTTCGGGGTTTGTCTTTTTGTTCTTCGGAGCCAGTGACCTCCTCGGAGCAGGGTGAGGGGGACTTTTGAGCTGATGGAGAGTGCTGTCAACTCTGATTGCTCCACTTTTGGGTTCGAGTACTCTTCCCCCAAAAGCACCTCTGTCTGTCTCAGCACCATCACTCCCCCCCAAGCACAGAGACCCTAAGCCCCAGGAAGCCCCCGTGGGCAAGACTGTCTTTTCCGAAACTTCTTCAGAGTACCCCACTGAGGAGGTCCCTTGGAAGAGATTGTGCAAGAGGAAGCACATAGACTCCCCGTATGAGTCTATCACCTCAGTCACTGACCTGGATGATTCAGAAGGGTCCCCATGGTCCCCATCTAAAGATGTCGCCTTTGCAGACATCCTGGAGAACCTTAGCGGGGTGGCTGGAAGCCCACCAGTCCTTCTGAGGATGAGTCGGTATACCGGGAAGCTTTTGGGTCTCGCCCTTCCACCTCTTGAGTGTCGCCACCTTTTGACTAATTGATGAATATTGTTGCTCAGAAGGCATAAGGCTGGCCAGATGCAGTGGAGCCTGTTTCGAGGAGGCCTAACAATTTTATTACAGAACCAACAGAGAAAGAATTTTAACCAAAGGTGTTCCAGTAGATGCTATGGTGGTGGCGGCGACCACCAAAAAGGAATTGTCAGAAACTTCCTCGTCTGTTCATCTACCATATAAAGACTCTTGACGATGGACAGATATGGAAAGCATACCTTTTCTTCAGCGGCATTTATGCTTTGATTGCTGAATTACATGACCCATTTTGCAATACTACAAAGAGATCCCCTGAAAGAGCTAGGAGATACCTTGCAGGGTAATGTAGCTGCTGGAGTTTCGAATAATGTTACTTCACAGCTCTTCACCTTAAACTCTGTGATTAACTTTTCCATGCGACTGATTTCATGTGCAGCCGATGGAGCTAGCAGAGCAGCAGGTACAGGAATTTCCTTAAGGAGACATTCCTGGATGCATCTATGTAACTTTGCTGAACCCTTAAAGTCTTCCTTCACTAATGCCCCTTTTGATGGCTCATCATTGTTCGAGCCCAAAGTTAGAGACCTTGACCAGGTGTGAACAGGAGAGGAAAAACACTGTCTGCTGTAAGATCAGAGAGGGGGAAAAATGTGGTTCTGCAAGTCGCAAAGAGTTTTTCCCAGTGCACGTGGTGACTCTTCCCCCAGGGGCAGAAAGGGAAGTAACAGTGAAAGATGCCAACCTCATGGCAGAGGGGGTCCACAGAACCTGGGTGACAGGGTTTCTTTCTTTGGAAAATCCTTCCAGTGCTCCTGAGTGGAGGCCTACCTGTCCATCTCCAGAGGCAGTGGGGGACGCTCATCACTGTACCCAAAAGCCTGGCTAGAAATCACACAAGCAAATGGATACAAACAATCATATCCATTGGTATTCCGTACCCTTTTCCACTTCCCCCCTTGTAGAAACAATCCATCCCAGATATCCCACCCAGTCAAAGGGACTATGCAACGTTAGTGGCACAGAAGTTGCTAGAGAAAAGAGTCATCTAAGATGTCCCCGCAGACCAGATTGGATCCGGAACTTACTCGATGTTCTTTTTGGTTCCCGAAATGAAAGGGGAGACCCCTTTGGATCTCCGCAGATTAAACAAGTCTGTCAAGAAATCAAAATTCTGAATGGTGGCACTGCAGTCAGTATTTCCTTTTCTGGGGAAAGATGATTGGATGTGCTCAGTAGATCTCCAGGATGCGTACTACCACTTAAAAATGGACAGGTGATCTAGGAGACGCACGCTTTCGGCTGGGAGCCAGTCATTACCAGTTTCAAGCTCTGCACTTTGGTCTCACTACAGCCCCCATAGTGTTCACCAAATGCATGGCAGTGGTCACAGCTCGCTTGAGGTGCCTGGGATTCCATGTGTTTCCATACCTAGACATCTGGCTCCTAACCGCCACCACCAAGCATCTACTAGTGTAAGCAAGGGATGAAACCATTCATCTCTGTACCAAGGTAAGCATTACAATAAATTAAAAAAAAATCTGCCTTGTTGCCTTCACAGCATCTTATATTCTTAGGCCCAGATTTAGACTCAAGGGAAATGTTGGCCAAACTTACCCTCGAAAGGATTCAGTCTCTACACCGTCAAATCAAGAGCTTGATATCCAGAAGAAAAGTACAAGCAAAGACCATTTCTGGGCACCATAGCAGCTGCAGTCATTTTAGTGCCTCTAGCATGTTTACACATGAGAGTCCTTCAACAGCTACTTTTCTCCCAGTGGTCCATGCAAGATCTACCACTGTCACACAAGATCATCATCACAGAATCATGCAGAAAGGACCTATGGTGGTGGCTTCAAACGACTCAGTTGACCGCAGGACATCTGCTTCTCACATAGGGTGGGAATTATCTGGGAAAGACTGTCCAAGGCATCTGACAGGAATACGAGAACCACTTACATTTCAATGTTCTAGTGATGAGAGTGGTGCTCTACACGTTCCAAGTGTTCCAGGACTCTCTCTCGATAGGAACTATTGCAATTCAGACAGACAACATGTCAGTATTGTGGTACATAAACAAGCAAGGAGGAACCAAATCCTTCCCTTTATGTCGAGAGGCACAGAGTATGGCAATGGGCTGTCACTTCTCAATGATTTCTGACAGCAACGTATATCCTGGGGAAATCCAACGTGATACCGGACAAACTCAGCAGAGCCATTCTGATGCCTCATGGGCAGTCCTTAAAACAAGAGAATGTGGAAGAAATTTTCCCCAAACGGACCCAGCCCTGCTGCGACCTTTTCACCACATCCATGAACGCCAAGTTCAGCAGCTACTTTACCCTGATTCCTCCTCCGGGGAAGTCATCAAGGGATGCGCTAGTACACAATTGGCCCCGGGATTACTTTATGCCTTCCCTCCCTTTCCCTTGATACCAAAGGTTCTTCAGAAAGCTAACACATTGAGAAGCACATTGATTCTCATTGTTCCATACTGGCCTCGGCAAATTCAGTTGCCCTTTCTGTGGACCCACCTCTGAGAGGAACCGTGGATCCTAGATCCAGTTCCAGACCTTTTGACCCATTCATCGGGGACGTTCCATCCATCAATCCAGAACCTAAGGTTGACAGCGTGGCTGCTCCAGTTCCACAAGTGGTCAGGCTACATGACATCTCCCCAGCAGTTAGACATGTTTTGATTTCCTCTTATAAACCTTCTACTAGAAAACTATACTCGAGCATATGGAAAAGATTTTCACACTGGGCCTCTGAGAACAATATAGAGCCCTTTATGGCTCCCATCACAGCAGTGCTAGAATTTCTCGCTAAACTTTTTAATGAGGGTGTGGCAGCAGCTACAATTAGAGTCCATCTAGCCACTATATCCAACTTTCATATTGGGGAAATGGGGCTAAAAATCATGTCCCACACACTCTGTAAGGCCTTTCTAAAAGGAATTTTCCTGCTAAGATCCCCAGTTAGAGAACCTTCAGCTCCTTGGGATCTAAATTTTGTTCTGTCCTCCTTAATATTGCCTCCCTTTGAACCTGCAGCATCATGTGACATGAAGTTTTTGTCATGGAAAACGCTTTTGCTGGTGGCCATTACCTCAGCCAGGCTAGTATCTGAACTCCATGCTCTATACACCCTCCTTACGTAGTTTTTCACAAAGACAGTTTCCTTACATACTAATCCTTCCTTCCTACCTAAGGTGTGCTCGGAGACCAGTCTCAATCAACCTATCTAAATCAATCTATTGAATTACCTGTGTTCTTCCCAAACTGTGGCAACAGGGCAGAATATAGACTACACCAGTTGGATGTTCATAGGCAGTTGTGCTTCTACATGCATAGAACTAAAGATTTCAGAAAGTCGGACCAATATTTTAGTGTCTTTTCCAGAAAATAAAAAGAAAGGATTATCAGTCTCAAAAGTAACACTGTTGAAATAGCTGACAGATTGTATTTCCTTCACATATAGAGCTCAAAACAGACAATTACCAGGCAAAGTGAAGGGCCATTCCACCAGAGCTATTGCAACTTCCTCTGCCTTCTAGGCCAGGCTTCCTTTGGATTCTGTTTGTGCAGTAGCCACGTGGGTAAGACCTCATACCTTTATCACTTATTACAAAGTAGATGTGGCCTCCTGGAACAGGGCTTCCTTTGGATCCAGTATTCTGAAGAGTTTATTCCCTTGAGCCACCCAAGAAAGAATGTGCTAGGGATACTGTCCCAGTCAGCATAGAATGAAGGCGAGACAGGACAACATAACATTAAGAAGTTATGTACTCACCATAACGTTCCATGTTTGTTGTCCATCTTGCCTTCATGTGCGTCCCACCCTCCTTCCTCCTACTTCGCTCCTGGAGGATCAGGAGGATAATTCTATTTTTTAATTGGATTATGGAGTCTCTGATTCCCTTCTGGGTCTTCTCTTCACAAGTTGATTCATTGTTACACGATGTTATTCTTTCTCTTGCAAACAAGATCCGGTTATCTTCCCTGAGCATCATGGGATAGGGCATAGCCTCGAGGCAGTGGAAGCTCTCAAGCTTTTGAATTAGATCAAGTTAGAACTAATGCTCGGTTCCGAACCCAACCAGCATAGAATGAAGGTGAGATGGACAACAAGCATGGAATGTTATGGTGAGTACATAACTTCTTATTTTATCTTCAGTAATTTTGTATCCCGAAAAGAAACTATCTCAAAATGTTCCACAACATTGAGCAGTCCTCCTGGATTTTTCAGGTACAAAATAATATCATCTGCAAATAAAGCCAACTTTTCTTGACTGCCATGCCAATTATATCCTTGAATTTCTGAGTTCCTTATTTTCTTTGACAGTGCCTCTAAATGTAAAGCAAGTAACAAAGGGGAAAGAGGGACACCCCTGCTTAGTTCTTCTGTTCAGACACCACTTATCAGAGAGGAACCCTCCCAATGTTATTCTTGCCTTCTATCATTCATATAGCCTCCTATTTAACCCTGTTGTTATATCAAGGAATGCAGATGCTTACATTGCCCTTCTCATGAAAATCCCAGTTAACTCTGTCAACTGCTTTCTCTCCATCAAGACCCACCAACAATAGTGGTATTTTCTTACATTCTGCTTCTCTCTGGGTCATTGTTATGTTAATGTTGTTAAAGGTTTGCTTTGCCTCCACAAAACCGCTTTGATCCATATCTTTCAATTTTGGCAATACCTTTGCCATTCTTTTAGCTAGTATAGACCTAAAATATAGTATAGTATAAACATACTATGTTTATGATTTAAAATTGAAATGGGTCTATATGAAGCTTGGTCTGATGAGTCTTTTACTGTCTTTAGGTATTACAACCACCACAAATGTCTTCTAAGATGTTGGTGCTTCCTCTCCTTTTTACAAATGTTGTTAAAACCTTCCAGATCTTTTTCACTTTCTTCCCTGCTAACTTCTAAATTTTCACAAGAATCTGTTTCTGGAGACTTTCCTGCAGATTGATTATTCATCATTGTTTTTATCTCATCTCATCCTATTTTAGTTATTAATTGTTGAGACTCATCTGTATCTAGCAATGGCATAATTGTTTTCCATAAATTATACCTTTTATGTTCTTTCTTGATTTCCACATTTCTCTCCTTTATAAAATTTCCAAAATCTCTCTAATAATTCTACAGGATGTCTGTGGTTATTTTTCTTGCTTTAGGCTCCCTAAGTTTGGCGGTAACCCTTTCCGCCTTTCTGTAGTGCACTGGAGTTGTTATGCATATTATCCAGATACTCTTTATTTTCTCTTTAGCACTACAAGTTCTTTGAGATTCCTCTTATTCTGCAGTAATTTAATCTTTGTCAGCCCATCTAAATAATTTGTATTACTTCTTAACCATAGCTCTTTCTCTTTTATTTCTACCCTGTTTTAAACTCCATTTTCATTTTATTCCACTCACTAGATATAACTTCTGAAGAAGTTTTTGTCTTCCATCGTAACACTCTAGTAAGTTCTACTACCATTCTTTAAAATGCCTGCTGTTTTAACATCTATGTGGGAAATTGCCTGTATATCATTATTACTTCATTGCCATGCAGTTTTGTCTTAGTTTTTATTGGTGCATGATCTGAAATAGTTTGTTGAATGTGTGTCAAAGCTTTCAATTAAATGCATATGTTCTTGTGAAGTATAATTTCCATCAAGTCCAGGCGGTTATTATAACTTGGAGAATTATATGTAAATTCTCTGAGTTCCTACAACTATATGCATGTCTTCCATACCAAATATTTTCATAAATGTCTTCAAAAATCTACCGTTTGTTGTTATATTCTCCATTCTGGTTCTCCTAGATACATCCTCACTATTGCAAATCAAGTTCCAGTCCCCACCTGTAAGTAATATTCCCCTTTTGAAAGCTGATTATTTCTCCCCAAAAATTTTAAGTTCCATAATGTCACTTTTTGGTGGAATATAAATTCATGCCAGCATAATCCTCCTCCCTTGCCAACAGCCAGTTAGTACTGTAATTTTACCAGTATTATCTTTTTCCACCACTTCTATCATTATCATGTAGGAATTTATATAATTACTCCCAAGGCTGAAAGAAGAACAACTCCCTTTTTCCTTTGTCTCTGATATTCTGCTGAATATCCATCCTGAAGTCCTTGATAGTCGCATACAAATTTATTTCCAAATGGATCCCCTGTAGCATTGCTGTGTGCACTCTGCATTTCTTAATATAATTCATTGCTGTTTTATGTTTGTCTGTATCTGTAAGTCCATTTAGTTTCCAGTATAATTTGGATAGTGTTACCATTATGATAGCAAGTTATTGTTCCCACCTGTTATAGGTTCATAGGATATTACTAGGCTAATGGCTTAAGAGCCTTTACAAGCCTAGGCAATGTAACCAGATTTTTTTAGTAACGGAGTGATTTATGTAATGTAGGACTGAGGGTCATTATAAAAAAGACCAGATGTGGTGTATAATGTATGCAGCTGGAAACTAGTTAATATGTTTTCTTTGTTTTGTTTTTATCATTAATGTATGCTTGTCTGTGTGTTTAGTGATAATTTAATAAGGGTGTTAAAAAAATGAAAAGGAACAAGGATAATGATAGAGAAAGGGACAGGAAAGAAAAAGAAAAGCAAGAAGAAAGACACACTGTTTGGATCAAGAAACTATAGCCCTCAGGTACCAATCTCTGTCCATGCTGACATTGGATCTAACCAAACCAAATAATGAATATTCTGAGCTCCTGGTTGTCAGCAGCTCCAGTTCTGGTTTGGCTTCATTCCCCTTTGTTCCCATCACTCCAGATCTGGAGTCTTCTCCTTGGCCTTCATCTCATTGAGTTCAGGCTTTGCCCTTCCAGACCCAAGAGATCATTCAGCCTTTTCCTTGACCTGGCAAGCTTTAACGTCTTTGAGATTCACTAGGAGTGTTAAGAAGTCCAATTTGGAATCTTTCTAAAGGCTCAGATGGTCGTGGGGATTATCTCATCATGCTGAACCCTCTTCCTTTCGCCTCAGCACTTCTTGCTTCTCCTCTGGTCTACATCTTGGTGCTGAATACCATGGTTCTCAATACAGACCTTTATCACTCCTTCTTTTGGTGCTGACAGCTTGTCTTCTTTCTGTATTGACTTCTGTCTTGATGTTCTTGACTCCTGTCTTCATAGCAATGAGTTCATAGCTGAATAATAGGCTAACTGCCCTGAAGGGCCATTTTAAGCCTAGCTAATAACCCAAGGTCAAAAGGCAAAGACCTTAACCACTATGCCAAACCCACACCAGTGCTTCCTGGAGCGATGGGGTCAGAGACACGGGCCTAGAGTCTAGTTCAACTGTAAGTTTGTTGGAGTCGTCCCTGCCCCTAGGTGCTTCAGCTCTTGACAGCTCAGCTCTGGTCTTGACTTTGGACCTGGCTGGATCAGTGGCTGGAAATGGGGTCTCTCTCAGATCTGTGGATTAAAGAGGAACCCTTTCCAGTCTTCCTGCTTCAGCGTTCACTGTTATAGAAAGGATTTAGTCTCATTCTGAGACTGGAGTCTCCTTACTGTTGTACGATCCCTATGTCCTCCCATCCTTCTAATGTCTCTATATTTTATGAGCTCTTCCTGGGACAGCCCGCACCAGCAGGCTTCAACCAGACCCCTGTTTGGTTCCCTTGAACCTTCTTCGTCCCTTCCTCCCAGTGCATCTCCTTGGGAGGTCCACAAGAAGGGTCACTGTAAGTGGAAACACTTGGATTCTCCTGAGGAATCTTTTAATTAGGGGGCTCTTCACAGACGCTGGAATACTAAGTGTCTCCGTATGATGCCTCTTAGGACAACCTCCTAGAATTGATGAGACAGCAAGGGGGAAGGGCCACTGAAGCCCCTTCTCCAGAGGAGTTGGTCTTTCTTGGAGCCTTCTGTGTGGGCCCATCCACATGTTGGGTGATGACCCCTCCAAATGTTCTTGTCAACTTGATGTGGTGGATCGTATCCCCTGCAAATTAGACAAGGATGGTGTCCCCTAAGGATAGGACCTTTTGAAGCAAAGGTCCCATGGTTAATGCCATAGTCATTGTTACAGCCACAAAAAAGATCACTGAATAGAGCATATTGATACATATCCCAAATAGAGTCACAGACATTGGACTGATTTGGAGCGTGCACATATGTTTCAACCACATTTGCCATCTGCGTGCTGAACTATATGGCATGCTTGACTAGACTTTAGAAGGACTTAATTGCCGATGTGTCTACGTTGGTGACATAATATCTGCCTCTGGAAAGCCATAAGACTTTGAAGACTCAGTTGTATGCAGTACTGTCGACATCCTAAGTGTCCATGAGGCTGATATACATTGCAGCAGATGGTACTGCATGCAAGACCAGTACCGCAAACTCACTTTGTTTGGATACACTTGTGTAATTTTATATAATGCACCCAATCATGCTTCCTTAATGCCCCTTTTAATGGGTTCACCTTGTTTGGTCCCAAGGTTAAGGACACACTGATTTGGAGCAAGCAGGATGGCAAGACTTTGTCTGCCCTGAAGGTTCACTTTCCTACCCTGCAGAACATCTTTTCAAGGAACCAGAGTGGGGAAAACTGCTCCTGCAAAAATCACAAGAGTTTTCCCAGGCAAAGATACCCTCCCAGGCAGGGGTAAACTTCAGTGTGCGCCACTCAAGGGGCAGGGGCATTCCACAAAATCAAGGCCCCAGAGGTCCTTTCTCTGGGAAATTTTTTCAGCATTCCTGAAAGTTTACCTGATTGCTGCCATCTGGAGACAGTTGGGGGTAGGGGCACATGACTCTCCATCCAAGAGCTTGGGCAGCTAATCACATCAGATGCATGGATGTTGAGAGTAATTTCCAGAGGCAGTACCATTCTATTCCACTTTACTCCAAATCTGAGACAAAGATCCCTTTGCAGTGTTCCACTACATTAGAGAAGGGAAGCAGCAGTACAGTTCCACAAGCCGCTCACAAAGCGAGTCATCCAAGAGATCCCACCAGACCAAAGAGAAACCAGGGTCTATTCAAGATTTTTTTTTAGTGCCAAAGGAAAACAAGGACACAGTAAAAAAATTTCTCCAAAGCCAGCTTCATGCTTCTTAAGACAGAAGTGGTGAACTTCATGACACCCATGCAGATGAACAATACATTTACAACTGCTGAATCCTACACAAATGCACTCTATAAGCACTTACATGAGTGCATGGATCGTGCTATCCCAAACAGAACCAATACGCTATCCTCCAAAAAAAGGAAGTCAATCTGGTGGTTCCTGCTATAAGCAAACTGTACAACAGAAGGAAGAAACTGTTGCAAAAGAGTGTAAAATCCCATGAGTGGAGGAGCTTCCCTGGTCAGCCTCAGTAAGAAGCTGAGATCCCTTGTAAGATCCTCCAAAGCTAGCTATGAAAACAAAATTGCCACTAATTCCAAGGACAACCACAAAGCATTCTATAGCTATGTCAAGAATCTCAATGGCAATACCCAGATCTGCTCTGAGTTAGAGCACAAAGGCAAGAAAATTACAGAACCAACTGATATTGCCAACATCCTGGCAGATAGGTTCAGTGCTAACTTTACCCCCCTCTCACCCCCTAAAGGACCCATATCTATACAGGAAGAATGCAGAGTCCCTGTAATCACAACTACGCAGGTAGAAGCTGCATTCTCTAAAGCCAAAAACACAGCATCCATGGGGCTGGGCAACATCCCAGCCTGCGTTTTACACGAAATTCAGAACGAACTGGCTCCCCACTTAAGCAGCATGTTCAATAATAGCCTTGCATCAGGCTTTGTGCCCACTGAATGGTGCACAGCAGCAGTTGTCCCACTCCACAAAGTGGGAGCCACTACTGATCCCGGGAACTATCGACCTATTAGCCTGACGAGCCTGGTCCGCAAGGCCATGGAATGTATCATCATGGAACTCATAAACAAACACATTTGTAACCTCCAAACTCTGGATCCCACCCAGTTCGGGTTTGTGAAAGGCAGATCATGCCTCCTGAACCTGATCAACTTCTTTGAGGCAGTCACCAAAGCCGTAGATGAGAGTAAGGTGGTTCACACAGCCTATCTTGACCTTGCCAAGGCTTTTGACACCCTCCCCCATTCTGGAATTATAACTAAACTCACTAAACTAGTTATAAATCCATACGTCACAAGATGGGTTGTCAACTGGCTCACTGACAGAACCCACACTGTAAAAGTTGCAGACTTCAAATCTGACCTCAAAGCAGTGACAAGTGGAGTACCACAGGGTTCCGTCCTGGGACCTCTCCTGTTTGGTAACTACTTCTCTGAAGTACAGGCTAACACAGAAGGCCTCTGGCTAACGAAGTTCTCAGATGACGGCAAACTAGGAGCCATAGTCAAGTCCCCAAATGATGTGGACATCCTACAGAAGGGCCTCACTGAGACAGATGCCTGGTGTCAGAGCCATGGCCTCAAGCTCAGTGCCAGAAAGCGCAGTGTCATCCCCTTTGGTAAAAACTCTGTACCCATGAACTACCACATAGACAGCAATCTACTTAACACCGAATGCGTGATAAGAGACCTTGGGACCCAGGTGGACAGTAGTCTCTCCTTTGATAGTCACATCGCCACAGTAGTCAGGAAGTCCTTCTACGTGGCACACCTCATCATAAAAGGGTTCTCATCCAGGAAAAAAGAGGTCATTGTTCCCCTCTACTTGACACTCATTAGACCCATTATAGAGTACAACACCCCTTTTGGAATGTACCTCACAAGACATCTGCAGCAGCTGGAAAGGCCACAGAAGTACCTCACAAAGAAGATTACTAGCCTCAAACAAATGCCCTACACTGACCGTCTCAAAAAACTCCAGCTTTACTCTGTAGCATATCACCTTCTCCGAGGTGATCTCTGCCTAACATATAAAGCTATGTCAAACTCAGAGCTGTTGGACATGCTACACCTAAAGAAATTCCAATCCCTCCGAGCTACACGCTCTAGGGACCTAAACCTTGTCACTCCAATAAACAGGACATGCTGGAGGGATAGATTCCTGTCCCAGAGTATTCCCATACTCTGGAACAGGCTACCCATCTATGTCAAGCAAAGTTCTTCATTAGCACTCTTCAAAAATCTTGATGAGTGGATGGGAAACAGGAAATACACCCCGGGGATCACTTCTGTGTCTCTGCTCGACATTGGCATGTGAAAATAACTTTCTTGGGTGGTGTAAGCCAGGGAACCTTGCTGGCTAGGTTTACTTAGGCCCTTGGGCTGATAGCCTAGTACCTACCAATGAACCTATGACCTCAGCAAATTAAGTCACTGTGAAAAGCAGACCAAATTCTACTGAGGAATGCTGATTGGATGGGCTCAGTGGATCTCAGGGTTTCCTACTACCAGGGAAAGATAGTGAGGCACTCCAGGAGGTTCTTGGACTTCAGGCTGAAGCCAGTCACTACCAATTTTGAGCTCTGCCCTTTGGCCTCACTACAGCTCCCCAAGTGTTCATCAAGTGCATGGCAGTGGTAGCAACTTTGGCTCAGATTGCAGGGATTCACAGTCTTTCTTGCTGGCTGCTTACAATGACTTCAGGTTCATCTTTAATTCGTGTGAGGGACTTCCTGCTCCACCCGTGTTAGATGAAAGAGCTTGGGCATCACAGTCAGTTTTGAGAAAGCCAATCTGGAACCTGTTTAAGCTCTGGCATTTATCAGATGCCATCTGGACACCACCAGTCAGATTGCCAGACTGCATCTAACAAGACTGAGCTCTTCGTGAATTCAGGCAGATTGGGTGTTGTTACTTCAGAGGCCACCAGCTTACTTAGTGCTTAGCAATCTTTGTCCTTTTGGCCAGGTTCTTTGAGAGTTATACTGTGAACCTCATTGGTCCAGTGGTCTATAGCAACTTATTCAGTCTTATATTCGTCTCACAGGTATTTCCAGTTGCCACATAACTTGGTGGATGATTTTATCAAATTGGTGTAGGTCATGCATTTATCCTTCCTTAGACCACAGCCATGGTTAACATGGACGCTTCCCTCCTGGTGTGGGGCATTTTGAAGGGAAGATGCTTAAGGTATCTGATCCCATCATAGGCCAATCTACACATCATTGTTTTGGAGATGCAAACAATTCTGTTAGCATTGCAAGCCTTTCATGACTGCCTCCAAACTCTCCAAACCAACAAAATGGCTGTAGTCTGGTACACCAACAAAGAAGAAGAATCCAATCTTATTCCATATATTAAGAGACTCCTGCTCCAAAATGGAATGAGCACCAGCACAAAACAGTTAAACCAATTCTCTTCCTTTCCAAGTAATTTATTGACATAAAATCACATCCAACAGGTTAAGCGCTTTCATCTAGACTTCATCATAACACTGAACAAAAATTCCATGATCCCTTTATACATCCTGACTATCCACAAATTGTCCCAATTAACGTTTAAAGTGCTAGTGCAAAACCTTAATAACATCCTTGCATCCTAAAATGTTAAATTCAACCTACAGCCATGTTAAAATAATATATATAGTACAATGTTAATACTTCCACATTTAATAACATATACATGCAAGAATGTGATAAATATATAAATATGATACTAAACAGATTTAAAAAAAAACACAGTTAAAATACTCATTAATTCCTGGGGGAACAGATGCATTCAGTCTAATCTGCCATCTCACTTCCCTCTCCCCCACTGTCCCCTTAATATCACCTCCCCTGGGGTTAGCCTTAACTAGTTCCAATATCCCAAACTGGAGTCCAGTGCACTCATTATTGTTACTCAAATGTTTCCAAAGTGTATTTTTATCATCACCCTTTTTAATACTATACTCGTGGTCGTATATTCTATTTCTTAAGCATCTGGTGGTCTTGCCCACATAAAAACGTGGGCATTTTGTACACTTCGCCAAATACACCAGATGCTTAGACCTACAATTACCTTTTTGGAACTGTATTCTAGTTCTATTTGTGTCTTCAAGTGTAATTGTAGGGGAGTTAATGATGTACTTGCACTGCCTGCAGGTCCCACAACTCAGTGTCCCTTTATTCGCAGTGCCCAAGGGTTTGATTTTTGTTTCCAACAATTTTTTCATATTCCTTCCATTCCTAAAAACAAATAGTGGTTTCTCCCCCACTATTTTGGAAACTTCATTGTCCACCTTCATTATATTCCAATGTTTTTCCATAACCCTTCTGACCTCCCTACTGTGTACCCCATACTGTAATACACAAGCTTTACCATAGTTAATGTGTTCATTTATTCCTTTTATATCACCCGTAACCAAAATGTCAGATACACTCCCATCTTTACTACCTAATAGGGGTTTGTATTTCTTGCCCCATTGTCTTTTGACGTACCTCGTGACATCATTCACCATATCCATCGGATATCCCCTGTTCAATAAAGTATGTCCCTATTTTTCGTAACTCACACTCTACATCATTTATATTGGATGTCATCCTGGCCGCCCGAATACACTGGCCCTTAATTATATTTCTTTTTTGGACCATGGGGTGGCTACTATTGTACTGAAGATATGAGTTACTGAATGTATCTTTCCTGTATAAATTTTATTTAAATATCCCCTTATCCAGGGTAATTCTAGTGTCCAAATATGGTATAGAAACTCTGTCTTCTCCAAATGTAAACTTTAAGAAGTCACTACACGTATTTAAATAACTCTTAAAACTATCAAGTTCCTCTTTATTCCCCTTCCATATGACAAAAATATCATCCAAAAAACGCAAGTAACATCCAATATGTCTGACCCATCGAGTATTTAAAATAAATTCTTCTTCCCAGTCAGTGAGAAACAAGTTGGCAAACATAGGGGCGCAAGCCGCCCCCATGGCTACTCCCTTCTTTTGTCTGTAATACTCTCCTTCAAACATTATGTAATTATGGGATAAAACAATATCCATAAATTCCAAAATTAGAAGGGTTTTTTCCCATGTAATGTCACTTTTCTTTCTAATACATTCCTGGAACCTGACCATACCTTCTTCTTTCGGTATACTGGAAAATAAATCCACTACATCTATGGTTACCAACCAATTAGCACCATTAGCAATTTGGCGAAGTGTACAAAATGCCCAAGTTTTTATGTGGGCAAGACCACCAGATGCTTAAGAAATAGAATATACGACCACGAGTATAGTATTAAAAAGGGTGATGATAAAAATGCACTTTGGAAACATTTGAGTAACAATAATGAGTATACTGGATTCCAGTTTGGGATACTGGAGCTAGTTAAGGCTAACCCCAGGGGAGGTGATATTAAGGGGACAGTGGGGGAGAGGGAAGTGAGATGGCAGATTAGATTGAATGCATCTGTTCCCCCAGGAATTAATGAGTATCTGTCAATTAAGCCCATCCTAGAAGCTGACAGGAGATAGTATGAGTATGGGGATTTTAACTGTGTTTTTTTTAAATCTGTTTAGTATCATATTTATATATTTATATATTTATCACATTCTTGTATGTATATGTTATTAAATGTGGAAGTATTAACATTGTACTATATATATTATTTTAACATGGATGTAGGTTGAATTTAACATTTTAGGATGCAAGGATGTTATTAAGGTTTTGCACTAGCACTTTAAAAGTTAATTGGGACATAATTTGTGGATAGTCAGGATGTATAAAGGGATCATGGAATTTTTGTTCAGTGTTCTGATGAAGTCTTGTTAGATGAAAGAGCTTAACCTGTTGGATGTGATTTTATGTCAATAAATTACTTGGAAAGGAAGAGAATTGGTTTAACTGTTTTGTGCTGGTGCTCATTCCATTTTGGAGCAGGAGTATTCACTACTTATTTGGTTGACTGTTCCATTGTTCACATAATATTAAGAGACTGTAAGGGTGTGGCAGTGGGCAATGTCCTCACAACACTTTCTGATAAAGTACATACTGGGGAATCCAACTTTCTAGAAGGCAATCTCAGTAGGAGTATATTGATGCCTCATGAGTAATCCTTCACTCCTTCAGTGGCTGCACAGATTTTCAACTTCTGGAGCCAGCTTGTTGCAACCTCTTTGCAATACCTTTCAAAACCAAATGCAGCAAATACTTTGCTGTGATCACTTCCAAGGCAGTCACTGAGGGGCACTCTGATGCATGCTTGTCCTTCTAGTCTCCTGTACACTTACTCCCTGACCCCTTTAATAATCTAGTTTCTGCAGAAAGCAGCTCATTGCAGAGAAATGGTAATCCTCATAGTGCCGTTCTGACCCAGACAAGTTTGTTTACCCCTTCCTGTGGCCTATCTAAAACACCCTCCTTGATTCTTAGATCTTGTTCTAGATCTGATGTACCATCCATAAGGTCAGCCTCACCTGAATCTGAAATTCTTTAAGTTGATTACTTGGTTTCTTCACTTCCAATGATGGCCAGATATTCCCGGCTTTCAAAAAGAGTTTGGCATATCCTTTCCACTTCTCAGAAGCCCTTTACTAAAGGTAGTTTGGTAGTAAGTGAAGAATATTTTCTTTCTTAGCTACTTCCAAGGGGCTTGATCTTTTCTTAGCCCTTTAGATACCGTATTAGATTTTCTAGTTGGTCTCTCTTAAGCTGGTTATAACTGTTCCACTGTCAAGATCCAGCGGCCAACTGAAACTTTCACGTCTGTCATGGCCAGCTTCCAAATCCTTCTCTAAGATTGTCCAAAGCCTTTTTGCTTCTCTTATGGAATTGGCCTGTCTCTATTTAAAGTTTCTTTCATGGAAAATGCTCTTTCTGGTTGCAGTAAACGCAGCCAGAAGTTTCAGAGCTAATGTTGGCAACAAGGGTGAATATATGATTCATTGTTTGGACCTACGTAGCCAGTTGAGATTCTTTTAGGACAGAGCCAAACACATCAAGAAATCAGATCAATTGTTTGTACCTTTTTTAGAGCTAAGCTTAGAGCTAAGCTTGGAAAACTAGTCTCCAAAGGGACTTTGTGCAAATGGCTTTCTGATTGCATATCCTTTGTTTGTACCATGATAGGTTGATGCTTTCATGTTAAGCCAAAGCCCCACTCTACTAGGGTAGTAGCCACTTCAGCAGTTTTTTTAGCTGTGCTTCTTTGGATGAAATTTGTGCAGCGGCTGCCTGGTCAACCACTCAAACTTTTTTTCTTTCCCTTATAAACAAGACATTTAGTCCAGATACAGGACCTCCTTTGGCTCCACCATTTTGTTGAATGCTGTCTCCTGATACCACCCAACTGTCTAGCTGGGGGTCTATGTCCCACAGGTTGCAACAGATGAGAGACAGTGTCAGATATGAAAGTTATGTGTTTACAATAAAACAAGATCCATGCTGTTTTCTTCCATCTGTCTCAACCATCCCTTTCCTCTGCCCCTTCCAAATTGTCACTGCATTTTGTGGCTCCTTGTGAGATCTTTTGGTCTATTCATTGTTTCCCATTAGGAGGATTCTGTTGGTGCAGGTATTGTATGATAGGGTAAACTCGTGTAGTCTAAAGTGAAGCTACGATTAGTAGTTGTCTGTGAAACTATGTAGAGGTACATTCTGTAAAGACAAGTCTGCCTTTGCTTTGAGCACATATTTTTTAAATGCTGGCATTAAAAGATTTGCAAACTATTATTCCAGCACCCCATGCATTATCAGTGTTGACAAAAACTAAATATGAGTGACCCCTTTTTAAAATTATTTTCCAATAAATCTGTCTTCATATCTCTCTCTCACATGCATGCTATATCAAGTTTATAGCTAAACAGAAAATACCATAAGAGTTCCATTTTGTTATTTGACTAGATACCTTTAAGATTTCAAAAGCAAATCTTATACTGCCATCAAAACTTTGATATGAATTGAGTTTCAGTCAGTGACAGATTATAACAGAGGCAGTTCAGGTAGCTGCACAGGACCCAGGGGCCATGGCAGGCTGCATAATGGACTGCCCATTCGTGAAGCTAAATTAAATCCTTTTTTTTTTTTTTTTTTTTACCAAAAATAATCTTAAATTAGGCCCAGTTCCATAAGATGGGGGTATAAAGCCCTGATTGACTAGATGATCAGAGTTTGTGTAGCAGCTCAGGTACTACTAAATGATCCAGGTGAGGATGAGTGAGAGTAAGTAGACATTGTGGGGTTGCCCATTCTGTGAGGGGGGAGAGAGAAGTAATTTCAATTGCTGGCTGTATTTGCAACCGTCATGTGAGAAGCTTGGTGGCTTCAGTAATGCAGCCTGGTCTGCAGATGTGGTTTGGTCAACCACGTCAGGGATAGTTGCAACACGCATGTGCTAGGGGAGGATGCAATAAACACTCATGGTGATGCAAGTGCTCCACATCAGCCACCAGGGGGGTGGGGTTACAGTCATATGGAAATGCCCTGTAGCCCCCAAGAATGATGCTTTACTGCAGGCTGTCTGGGTGAGAAAAGTACAGTTTTGTACCTACCATAAATGTAGATGTTCGAAGATCCACATTGCTGCAGTCCTGACACTTGGGTAGTCCGCTGTCCCAGTCGGCCCGAATACCAAAGTATAAGGCTGACGTCGGTCAAGGCGCATTAGTCTGACGTCAGGACGTCAGGGTACAAATGCGCATGACCGACGTCATTTCCTCAGTCTTTTCTTGCCCCAGATGTCAGAAGACCCTAAAAAGATAAGGCCAAACCAAAAAACAACAACACACCAAACACCCCTGTACCAAATATATGTACAATATATACAAAGTCAGAAAGGTACAATCCCACCCACACAACCACCCCTAAACATAGAGGGAAGGAGGGAGGTAAATTGGACTGCAGCAATGTGGATCTTGAACATCTACATTTATGGTAGGTACAAAACTGTACTATGTTCTTCATCTCACATTGCTGCAGTCCTGACACTTGGGTAGAATCCCAAAGCAGAGGCAAGGGAGGATGGCAAATCACAAAGAAGCAGGAGCTGACAACATGCCCTGTAAAATAGCAGTGGCAAAACCAGCCCTAGATTTAGAGTAGAGAGGAAGGTGGTAATGCTTAGAGAAAGTATGCACTGAACTCCAAGTAGCTGCCTCCAAAATATCCTTAGTTGCCACCCCCCTTAGAAATGCTGTTGAAGTGGCAGTAGCCCTAGTGGAATGAGGCCTAATCCCAGCTGGAATCTCCTTGCCATGATGGGAGTAACAGAAAGTAATGCAAAACCCAATCCACTTAGAAATAGTTTGTTTTGACACAGGCTTACCCTGAGAACTCAAAGCAAATGAAACAAACAACTGCTGAGACTGCCTAAAATCCTTAGTCCTGCTTAAATAATAACGTAATTGCCTGTGTACATCTAAAGTGTGCAAAATCTTTTCCCCCTTATTTTGGGGATTTGCATAAAAGGTAGGCAAATGAATAGTTTGGTTTAAAGCCACACTAGAAACCACTTTAGGCATAAAGGAAGGATTAGTACGTAAAGATACCCTATCCTTATGAAAAATCAGGAAAGGCTCAACCGCCATAAGGGCCTGCAATTCAGACACCCTTCTTGCAGAGGTAATGGCTAACAAAAAAGCAGTCTTCCATGACAAATATTTCAATTCAGCAGTAGCTGCAGGCTCAAAAGGTTGTAGAGTGAGTTTCTCCAACACAAAATTGAGGTCCCAAGCAGGAGTAGGAGCTCTACGTGGGGGTCTTATATTCTTTGCCCCTCTAAGAAATTGCTTGAACAAAGGATGAGAAAATAATGGTGGGTCACAATCATAGTGAGCTGAAATTGCTGCAGCATGAATCTTAATGGAAGAGAAAGACAAACCTTTGTCCAATAACTCAGTAAGATATTGAAGAGCCACACTCAGATTTGGCTCAGAAACATCCAAATCCTTTGCTGCACTCCAAAATGAAAATCTCTTCCATTTTCCTGCGTACACTTTCCTTGTACTAGGTCTTCTGGCTTCCATAATCACATTCAAAACTTGTTGAGGAAGCTGAGACCTGCTATGGTTCAAAACAGAATATGCCAGGCTGTTAGATGAAGAGAGTGAAGCTTGACATTGAGTAGACGCCCGTCCTTCTGAGACAATAGGTGTGGAATCAAAGGTAAGGGCCATGGAGGCTTCCTTACCAGACTCCTCAGCAATGGGTACCAGTGCTGCCGAGGCCAATCTGGAGCTATTAAAATCATCCTTGGCTTGTCTTGTCTGACCTTTAGAAGTACCTTTGGGAGGAGAGGCAGAGGTGGAAAGGCATACACATGAAGATTTTTCCAACTGAAAGAAAGAGCATCCACTTTCCAGGCTGTGTGATGAAACCTTTTCGTGCAAAACTTTGGCAGCTGGTGGTTTAGTGGAGAAGCGAACAGATCTATGTCTGGAGTTCCCCATGACACTGTCAATGTCTGAAATACATGAAGATCCAGTTTCCACTCGTGGGGATCCATGATTTGCCTGCTTAACACATCTGCTAAGGAGTTCTGTGCTCCTGGCAGAAACCTTGCTTGAAGATTCAGTTGCAAGCTTAACGCAGTCTCCCACAAAATCATTGCTTGCCTGCATAGAGGATAAGAATGTGTTCCCCCTTGTTTGTTGATGTACCACATGACAGTTGTGTTGTCTGTTAGAATCAACACCTGCCCTGGAAGAAGTAAATCCTTGAAAGCCAGTAATGCAAACTGGACTGCTAACATCTCCTTCATGTTGATATGTAGATGCTGCAGTCTGGCAGGCCACTTGTCTTGTATCCACTTTCCATTCAAATGAGCTCGCCAAGCTGTGTCTGAGGCATCTGTCATTAGAATCTGACTCGCCTCTGGCCGGGTCACAGAGAGTCCCTTGTTTAGGTGACATTCCTGAGCCCACCACAAAAATTCCTTTTGAATGCAAGGTATTATTTGAATGACAGTGTCCAAATCCTGGCAGTGCTGTGTCCATACATTTTGAGATACCATTGCAGCTTCCTCATATGCAGTTTGGCATTGGGAAGCACCAGAATACAAGATGCCATGAACCCTAAGGCTTGAAGGACTGTCCTTGCAGTCAGCCCGGACTGATGAGATAGTTGATGGAAGTAAAGAGAAAGATTCTTTTGTTTGTCCGGGGTTAAAAAGGCCATCTGGGTTGCTGTATTCAGTCTCACATCCAGAAAGCACATGTCTTGAGAGGGTACTAGACTGGACTTTATTTCGTTCACAGAATACCCTAGGCATCTTAGCACTGCTATCACATATTCCAAATGCTGAAGAAGCACGTCCCTTCCTTGAGCCAAAATCAGACAATTGTCCAAATAAGGATAGATTTGTATTCCTTTTAGCCTGAAGAAAGCTATCACTGGAGCCAGAACCTTTGTGAACACTCTGGGCGCAGTAGATAAGCCAAAGGGCAATGCAGAGAACTGATAATGAGAATTCCCAGCTCGAAAACGCAGATACTTCCTGCAAATTAGTCTGATAGGAACATGAAGGTAAGCTTCCTTGAGATCCAAAGTTACCATCCAGTGATCTTTGCCCAGCAGAGGTAAAAGCTGTTGTAACGTCAACATTTTGAACTTGGGAATGTCCAGATAAGTGTTGAGGATAGATAAATCCAAAATTGGTCTCCACGTGTTCCCCTTTTTTGGTACTAGGAACAGACGTGAATAAAATCCTAGGCCCATTTCTGGCACAGGAACCGGCTGAATGGCCCCTATTTGGAGTAACAGAGAAATTTGCTTGTGAGCCTCTTTCCTTTGTTGAGGAGGAATGTCTGGCATGCCTTTGAAAGGAGGCAAGGTATGGAAATAAAACCTGTAACCGTGGTGAATGATATCCAATACCCATCTGTCTTGGGTAATTAAACTCCAGTTTTCTTTGAAAAGTGCCAACCTTCCTCCCAAAGGTGCTGCCAGACGAGAAGATTCTGGCAGCTGAAAAGGCAGGTCATTGGGTCTGTTTACGAAAGGACTGACCCCTGCCCTCACCAGAAGACTGAGCAGGTGAACTCCCTGTTCTAGGCCTAAAAGAACCTTGAGCTCTGCCCCTACCACGTCTAGACCTACCCCTAGACTGGGAATCATAAGCAGGATATGTCCACCCCTTGGTAGGCCAATTTCTACTAAACTTGGAGGCTGAACCTGCAAAAAAATCTTTAACAGTCTGCATAGACTTAGCCTTGTCTTCCATTTTCTTTAGAACTGCTTCCACAGGCGAACCAAACAACACATCAGATTGTAAAGGAGCATCTAAAATCCTTGTCTTCACATGCTCAGCTAAATTCTGATCCCTCAGCCAGGCGTGCCTGTGAAGAACCGAACCAGTGGCAGCCACCCTCGAAGAGGCCTGCACAGCATCAAAACCACATTGCAAAGAATGCTTACCCACCTGTTCAGAAACATGAACTAAATCCTGCAACTCTTTACACTCAATACCTTCCGCCAAAGCATCTACCTTAGACTTTAATTGTGAAAGGAGATAATTTTGGTATTTCAACATGTGAAACTGGCAATTCAAAGCTCTCATGGCCAAAGTGGAAGAAGTATACACTTTCTTTCCCCATCTATCCAAAGCCCTTGCCTCTTTATCTGGAGGAACAGGATTTTTAACAACAGAAGCCTTAACACCTTTAGGCCCCTGTGAAACAGTCTCTGGGTCTGCCCTAGGACTCTTAAAAAGATACTTATGAGCTTCAGGCACCCTATAATATCTATCCGGTTTAACTGGAGCAGGAGGCAAAGAATCAGGGTTCAGAGAAGCCTCTGCAAAAACATCCTCCACCACATCTAGAACAGGAGGTATAGCTAAAGGCCTATGCTGGGGTAGAAACAAAAATTCCCTCAGCCTTTTCCTGGAATCAGAGAAATCCTGACCTTCCCATTTAAAATGCTCCCTCATGGAATGAAGAGTCTCTGAAAATGAAAAATCCTCAGGGGGAGAAGCAGAAGGAGTAGAATCATCCACATCAGAATCAGAGTAAGGGGAATACTCCTGCAAGTCTTCAGCAAGACTCAGAAGCATCCGAACACTGCTCAAAACTCCCAAGCTCAGGTTCCACCCTAGGCCTCTTATCAGGAGGGGGCATAGAACCTCTAATCATTGTAATCAAATCTTCTGCCATCTTAAGCATATGCTTCTTAGGTACAGACCCCGAAGAACTAGGGGTAACACCTGAAACAAAACCTGGCCTGCCCCTGGGAGAAGCCTTGGAAACAGCAGGGGAGGGCCTAACCACCTTAGGAAGGGAGGGAAGAACAGCTACCTGAGAAGCCCCTTCCGCCTGGCCTACCTCCTGAGAGGTCACATCTTGCAGTACTAAAGTCTCTCCCTGGGATTCCAAAGAAATAACTGGCTGAAACTCTGGCTCCACCGAGCCCTCTAAAGAACCGACGTCCGGTACGGACGGTTCTTCCAGCCTAGGCTTTGCTGTTTTGTCCTTGCGCTTTTTTGATGAAGCGGGCGGAGCATCCGACGGCATTTTATAATTACACCGCTTCCCAAAAACTAACCTGGCACAATCTAATCTCCTCTTTATAGTGCGTTTGTTAAATCTAGCACAAGAGCGACAGCCAACCACGTCGTGCTCAGGCCCTAAGCAAGGTATACACAAGGTATGGTAATCCCTATGAGGTATCTGTTTCCCACAAGAAATACAGTTATTCACTTTTTCTGACATCCGGTAAAATACTGAGGCAAGAAAAAACCAAAATATTCCCCAACGGGGTACTTAGCCAACTTGGATTCGGTCTGAAACTCCGACTTCGGAAAATCTCAGAACGCCAACCTGCACTTGCAAAACTGCTTCTGCATCGGACCATGCGGCAAAAAAGACTGAGGAAATGATGTCGGTCATGCGCATTTGTACCCTGACGCCCTGACGTCAGACTAATGCGCCTTGACCGACGTCAGCCTTATACTTTGGTATTCGGGCCGACTGGGACAGCGGACTACCCAAGTGTCAGGACTGCAGCAATGTGAGATGAAGAACATCTGGTAGAACAGGGGGGGGGAGGCAAGCCACCAGGTGGGCAGCAGACCCTTGGCTGCCAATTGGGACACTCTAGTGGGGAAAAATTACTGTAGGTGAGGGATGGTAGTTTACAGAAAGCCATGACCAATCAACCTACATTCTTGCTGAGATGTTTTCTCTGCTCAGCTCCTATCTAAGCCAGGGATCACATACTTGGCTGACAGTGCGAGCAAGCAGGTCTGAAACTACGGGGGGAGGTGTAATGGGTGCGCTTACGAAAGCAAAAAACTAGAAAAAATAATTTGCAATTATCAGTACACTGTATAGTGGCAGTACAGAGGAGCCATGACCAGTGATAAATGGCACCAGTCTACTGTTGTCACGCATATATTGTCTGGAAAATGACAAACAACACCAGGGATTGGTACTAAAATTCTTCAGTGTGCAGGAAGTGGCGATAAAGGAAAACGCAGTACTCAGACCTAATGTAGTCTCCATAACGTAGGAGACTTGACCTATCCTAGTATAACTAAACAATCCCAAAAAAAACCCTGTAGAGAGCTTAATTTTTAAATGACTGATCTGAACCATGATCTTATATATCTGATTGTTTCACTCACATCAGACAGTTTTGACCCAGTAGCTTTACTTTGTGCTCTAAATATGTTAATAATGTTCACAAAGCTCTTTTTATTTCATTGCATTTTTGCGCCAGTACTTAATGTATATCCAGGGAGATCATACTATACCTCAGGAAAGCCAGACATACTCTTTTGTTGCAAATGTTAATAGTATATTTTTTTTTCACTTCAAATCATGGCTTATATATGAGGAAGTGAATAAAAAAGGTTACTGAAATGGTTGCTTACAGAATAAAATCCAAAGATGAAAAATGATGGAAGAAAAGACATTAATTGAATTGTCTGTCATCCCAATGAACTGTGTGATTCCTAGCTTTAATTTCTCCAAGTATTTTGGGTTTCTAATGCCATGATGTGAATGGACTCCATTCCTAAGTCAGAATATGATTAAAGTTAGTGAAATTCATATTGTTTCAATCTTTGATGTTAGCCAGAAGTGCTCTTCGCAGCACCCACAATGTGCCTTGAATTGGCTCGTACTGCAATTCATATATTTACATGTATCAGTACCATATCTAAATAAGACTGTGAATTCTTTCTTATGAGGCCCATTGATTCTACTACAGTTGGAACTGTCTGGGTATCCTCCTTCCACATTGCCCTCGTTTCTTCCTGCAAATCCTGGTATTTTATGACTTTGTGTCTCTCTGTATGTAAGACACTGTAATCACTGGGTGTAGCAATTTCAGTGAACAGTGCTACTTTGTCATCTTTTTATGGACTACTATATCTGTTTTTTCCTTGCATCTATTTTTGAACTGTTGGTAATGGGTAATCCAGTGTGATATAAACTTTATTGTTCTCTATAGTGCTTTGTTGCTCATGTTTCCAATGCTTTCAACTAATTCAGTATTGTAATGTTTGCACAATCCCCAGTGCAACAGTCTTGCCACATTATGCCTTTCAGTGTACAGGCCCTCTGCCATATTATTATATCTCACCCTGCAATAAGATGCGACTGTTTCCAGTTCTGTTTTACAGAAGTCTGTTTCATCCATAGGTTCAGTAGACTGTGTAAACCAATGTATATGTAGTCCACTGTCCTGGGCCATTAATATTAACCTTTCATCTTTTGGTTTAAATTCACCTCTCCTTAACCATTTCTGTATCAAATCCTGATCGACATTCAGTTGTTCCAGGAGTTTTTTGTACTTGCAACTATAATTACACCTTTTCCACATTTCTTGCCTTCTCATCTGATCCTTCTTATATTCTTTCTTTTGTCACATTCAGTTGCTGCCTGATTTTTTTTTTTTTTGTTTGTCTACTTCTGGTTTGGTTTCCATTCCTCCTTGACACTGCTATGCTTCTGCTAAACTAAGTAGGGAAGTCATCTTAGATTTGTTCTCTTCATGTTTCAAAACTTTCACTATGTCTGGATTTGGTGAGGTTACCAGATATGTATGTAGTCCTATGATTGCAAGATGTGCACATGTAATCAGTGTGGAGGAGGCCCATATATCCTTCAGAACGAGGAATATGTAATATTAGTATACAATGATTTTTATATATTATTTGATAAGCTTGAAGCATTTTTCTTGTTTTCCTGCCCAACTGATCCAGTACCTTTTGGGGCCAGTCAGTCACCCCAAAACTTTAAGTTAGAACAGGAGGATCAAATTGGTTTATAGCTTGGACTTTGTTCCTAGATGTCAGGGCTGTTTTCAGTATTCATTTTAGTTTTTTTTTTTTAAATATTCTTAATTAGATTTGTCCACATTTGTTTGTTTTATTGTCTATCCTTCATCGATTCCCAAATAGTTATACACTCCCTTCTGCTCAAGTTCCTTCATATCACATTCCTTTCACAGACTGATATTTTTTTGGTACTGCAGCTTTCCTGCTTTAAATGTTGCTTTTGCACATTTATCAAGACTAAATGATATCCTCATGTCATCTGAGAAAGTTTTGACCACTTGCAATTGTACTTTCAGCTCCTCATCTGATGAACTAAACAGTTTTAAATCATTGACAAAAAGAAGATGAGGCTTTTTTTTTTTTACACTTTGTTGTTGTCTGGGAGCCGAATTGTAACCATGACCTAATCTTTTAAGTGGACAGCGTAATGGGTTAGCAAGACAAAAAATATCCTCCTTTGAATTTTTATCCCTGAGATGATAATTTTTCCATTATCATGGCTTAGCTACAAATTGGTTTGTCACTGTAATGTAATTGAACAACGTGGAGTGTAACTCGTACATCTGTAAGCATTCCTTTATCTATGAATGTGTGATGCTGTCATATGCTTTTTTTGAAATCTGTTTATGCTATACAGATTTTTCCCTTTTACCATTTCTCCATTATGACTGCAAAAAAAGTATGATGATCTGCCCTGTATGTTTATGTACCACATTACAGTGGTGGTGTCCATCACCACTAACACAGTGCCCGGAAACCAAAGCTGATTCAGTGGTTTCAGGGCATTTATGAGCAAAAAAAACACACACATTCACACACATCATATATCCTTCCATATCACTGTGGCAGTATTCTTTACATAAGAGATCTCCTGCCAAAGGTATTCCAACATCCAGCCAGTATACCAAAGCCTTACAGATTTATAGACATGCATCACACACATACTCTCCATGTAGAGCATAAAGGTGACATACATACCTCAGAACAACTTTGATGCCAGTCTTAACGTTGTCATTGATTGCTGGTCTGAACGCTCCTTCTTCTTTGCTGGTTACTGAGCCATGTTTCAGATACGTGCTCCATTGGGGTTTCTTCTTATCTACTTCTAATTTTATTTTGGTGTGTTTACATGTCATCCAGAAAGTGAAAATGTCCATGTGAGAGGCAGATTCCCCCATCAAGGTTGTCACGAGCTGTCTCTCTTCTGTTTGGGCGCGTCTCACAACCATACACAGTGTTCTATCTGCCAAGCATTTGTCCGTAAGAACCTATGCAGTCATCTCTCCTTCTTGTCATCTAAAATTGTTGGCGCAAGGTGCTGTTTCTGAGTCTTCCCATCTTGAAGGTCATCTGCCTGCCACGAAAAAGTCCAAAGAACTCTCATCTGGTTTGGCTGCTGTCCCACCTTCACTGGACACCCCTCTTGAGGCTGGTGAAAGCGCAGAGGATCGTTTGGATGTTGTCTCAGATTCCTGTCATGACAGTCTCAGACGCAGGCACAGATCCGACTTCTCCCATGTCTTTGGAAGCTTTACAAATATCCGCTCCAGACATTTAGGGGGAACCTTGGCTGATTACATCTGAGGAGCTGAGGGGGATACCACAAATCCTAGTTTGGGAGGAGATTCCTATTACTTTCATTGAGTGTCAACAAGGGTTTGAATCTCTTGGGGTCTTTCAGGCAGATGTCCCTCAAAAGAGAAACAAAACAAACATGTTTCCCCGTTGTTAAAGATCCCCAACATGAATGACAGGATTTTCCCAGGGGGTGTTTAATGCCTTGATGGCTTTAAAGCCTACTCAAGGAGTTACTGTACCTGCTCCTCCCTGGTCATCTTCTCCTCTTAAGAGGCACAGAGAGCAGGAGTCCTCTGAAGAGGAATTGGATTCTGAGGAAGAGTCTTTGGCATATTCTTCTGAAATCCCATCTCCCTTGGATTATGGATCTGAGGAGGAAGATTCTATTAGTCCAGATTCTCCCTTATAAGAACTCTGTTTTGGGGGCACTATTTCTTGCATGATGAGATATTTCAAATGGAACTCTTCTTAGGTTTTTGATATTCAAAAGAGCTATTATGAGCTACTCCAGATGGAGTCTCCCAAACCTTCTGCTGTTCTTCCAGTCCTAACTGCCCTCTTGGATACCTTTTCAGCAACATTTGTTTTCCCTGATTCTCATTCTCCAGCCCCCAAGAAACCTGATAGATTTTACAAGGTGCCTGATGATTGTAAGTTTTTGTACAAATACCCTTCTACTGATCCTTCTTTAGTGTTTGTCTCTTCTGACAGACCTCCTAAACATTTGCCATCTACTAAACTTCTTCCTTCAGATAAAGACATTAGACCTTTGGTATGTCTAGGTAAAAAGGTGCACACTGCTGCCACACTGACTTTTAGGGCTATTAATTACCAGATGCATATGACCAGATATGTGTTAACCTTTCTTTCTCAAGCAACTCCAGCAGTCTCTGACCTCCCTGAGTCAGAAGGGAAGGTCTGGACCCTTTCTTTACTGGGTTCTACCTCTCAAGTGACTTGCCACGCTATTAAATGTAGTTATGATGCAGCTGATGCTTCCTCTAGGGCTGCTCCCTTTGGTTCTGTTTTGAGAAGTTAGAAGAAACTTTTGGCTCTGCTACATCTGAGCATTTTTAAATGGAAGGCCTCGCAGGAATTGAAAAATGTTTTGTGTCTCTTGTCCCTAAATTACAGAAAAAATATCTATCCAAATTTGTACGCAGACAGCCTCTCACTCCTAAAGGTAAAAAGGGTTGTAGGTGTGTATCCACTGCTAAGTCTACTCAGATTACTACTTCTCAGAAGCCTCCTTTTCAAGACAAACCAGGTTCTATGTCACAGTTTACTTTTCCTCTCCCTAGGCCAGGTTCCCTTAGCCCTTCTTTTTTCTCTGTCCCTTCCCAATACTCTCCTCCTTGGTGCTGAAATTCGTGCCCGACAAGCTTGCACGTCTTTGACTCAAGGAGGTTCATTATATTTGACACTATTATTGATAGTAATTGCCTCAGCTTGCAGTATTTCAAGGCTTTATTCTCTGATTTAGATGGTACCTCGTAGTTTTTTTAAAAAAAAGTGTGTGTTTCTGACTGGGCTAACCCACCTTTCTTTCAAGAAGTACTTCTGGATCCCTTCCTGAAGTACTAGTCACTACCATTTCTATTTTCAGGCAAAGAATCCAGCAGGGGGAGATTCCTTCTTATGCTTGGTCTTCACTGCTAGCTCATATTTTACCCAAAAAGAATGCATTGGTTCAGGGAGATGAACTAGACATTTGTCTTTATTGCTTTTCAGGTAAGTAGTACCTATCTGTAGCTAAGAAAACCTTACACTAATAGATTGCTGATAGTATTATTTTTTTCACCAAGCAGCTAACTGCCCATAAACCTTTACAGATGAAGTTCACTGTGGCAACGTCTAGTTCCTATTGTAGGAATGCCTCCATTGCAGACATTTGTGCCATCGTTACTTGGTCAGTGTGCACTTTTAACAAGAATTATTCATTGAAGCATATTAACAGAATTGTGCCTCCTTTGCCATTTCAGTGCTTCAGAATTTAACTTTCTCATTTTCAATTTCAAGATTTCTGGTTGTTACCTTCCTGGTTGGTTATTTTGGTACTGCTGCAGATTTTTCTTCCTAACTGTTGCCCACTGTAAAGGACTCCTTGACGTAAGAGGTAAGATATGTGAATATTTACAAAATCAGATGGCCCTCAGGAGGGTCCATTATGGTCTAAACGTCCATCCTCTTACTAGCCACCTTTTTAGAAGGCTGTTCAAGTTGCCTTTCTTTTAAGTAAGTTAGATTTCTACATTTATATTTATTTGTGTTGTCTTGTTAGTGTTCTCACACAAGTTCTACTAAGCTTCAGTTAGACAGTGTAAGGCTATGAGGACTGTCCTAGTCCTCACTCATGATGCCATGGTAACACTAGTAGGATGCATATGTATCTATGTGTGCATGAACAGTTGAGGACTGAAAGAAGTGTCCTAAGGAGGTGATCCCAAATAGCTCTCAACCACTACCTATTGCAAGGGGGGAGGAGTCTTTAAGATCAGCAAATGTGGTGACCACTCAATTTAGTGTTGTTTCTTCTTTTAGGCTCATCGGGAAATGGATTACATAGTAAAAGACAAGCTGCTTTTTGAACGAATTCTCGACATGGAGTTTATGGAACCCATGGACAGAAGCATCTTTTATAATGGTATGACTTTGCTTAAAGCAATCTTTACATAATATGCTGTTCATGGTAGTAATTAATTCTGTGGAATAAAAATTAAGGAACAAATCACATTTTATTATACTATTCATAATGGTGATATTTGAAAGCCCTCTCAAAATTAATTAGATGTTTACATTTAGTTGCAGGCAGAGTAGGAGAGTCAGCCTGTGATTGAAAGTGTATCAGCATTTGTTCGCAACTTATGGGATTTTTAACCAGCTCCAATCGTGTTCCTCAGTATGAAATTTCTTAGTAGTACCCATTGCCAGACTTGTACCAAAGTAGACCTTGTATTTTAATGTACTGAAAGTGGTCTTGTACTGTCTTGTTCAAACCCAGCATATTGCTGTAACCATTTTCAGGTGGTCTTATCACTTGCAAATGCTGGATTAATCATCTTTTGACTGAATGTTTCTCAAAGTTTAAAGTGCTGTATTTTTATTTAGAATTAGTTTTCCCAATTTTTTCTTTAGAATTACTTTGTCAGTTTGAATTTTTCACAGTACCTGCTTTGGTCTGATTTTCATATTTTTTTTCTATTGCCTTTTTATGGGTGTCATTATTGATTATTCAAGTTTGTCTTTCCATTGAAGTATCATAGCAAAATAAGCTAAAGGTTTTAAAAAATCTTCATCCCCTTATGTCAGGACCACAATGAAGCACACCAGAAAGGAACTGTAAAGGAGGGTATGGGTTTAAGGGTGCTACAGATAGCAAAGAAAGCTACACATCTTTTTTTCCTTTGTCAGGAAATTAAGGAATGATGTCCAACAGTGTAGTAAGCTCATGCACAATTGTATTTCATACTCCAATTCTAAGTATAGCCAGTGTATTGGCAGACAAATGTATTCCTAACTTTACCCCATCTACCAGCATTTTTGCCACCAGTATCCATGAAAATGTAGTTTCCCTTGAAATCACATTGGAACAAGCTATATACTCCTGTCAAAGGCAAAAATAATACTTCATTGGGACCAGCCAACATACCTGGCTGGGTTCTTATTTCCAAGTACACACTGCCTGAGCCTCTACTTAAACTGTTCAGCCTCATCCTATCCTCATGGTCTGTGCCAAATATGTGGAGAACAGCCACTTGACTCCCATATGTAAGAGTGGCCCTCTACAGACCTATGTAATCCTAGGGCCGTCAGCCTCACCTGCATTATGTGGAAAGCCATGGAATGTTTCATTGCAGAACTCATTTCTCCAGACATAGGCAATTTAACTGGTATAGATCCCAGTCAGTTTGATTTTGTGAAGCACATGCCCTGTCTTCTGAACCTACTAAGTTTCTTTGAAAAGGTTACAGAGTCTGTGGACAGTGGTCACTGCATGCATGCTGCTTATCTTAGCATGGACATGACTTTTGACAGTATCCCCTATATAGGTCATTGTCTGCATTCCCACTTTTCACATTTTATATGTGTTTGGTGTGACATAAGCTAAATGTAAACTTGTATGTTGACTGTTGAATTGCAAGATGGCTTTCCAGCAGATCCCAGGTTGTAAAAGCTGGTGGTACCATCTCTGAACATAAAATTTTAACTAGTGGTATACCACAAGTATCAGTGTTGTTACCCTTCCTTTTTGACATTTGTTCTGCAGACTTCCAAACCAGTAGCCTTTAAGTATGATTGACCTAGTTTGTTGATAACTGCAAACTGGGTGCTGTGTGCTCACGTATCCACTTTTACTAAACTACAGAAAGGGCTAGAATATGCATATATCTACTGTACAAAAACAGTCTCAAACTAAATGCTAAAGAAACACAATGTAGCCGTGCTCAGCAAAAAAAGTTGCTCAAACCTCAGATGTTAAAAATGGTACTCCTCTTCAGTCAGATACCGTTAAGAGACCTGTGTACCTATGTGGACAACTGTCTCATTCGATCATCATGTTTCCACTACAGTCAGAAAATCCTTCTATCTGGCCCAGTTTGTTTCTGAGGGAATAACTTCAAGATCCACAAAAGTTATCCTACCACAGTAGTCTTCCCTTGTTAGACCCATCAGCAAATAGTCTGCTTCCTTTGATATGTATAAAGCCAATCATATTGCTCAAGTGGAAAGTCACTAAAGATTTCTAAGAAAGTTAAAGGTCTTAAATTCATCCAACTGTCCTGATAGAGTAACATGACTTTCCTTTTATTTAGTAGCCTACAGGCTGGTCTGAGGTTACCTGTCTCTCACTTTGTAAGCCATGAAACACACAATCCTGTCTGACTTCCTATTTCTTTGCAAAACAAATGTCTCTACAAGCACCCACGCTAGGGACCTAAATCTAAATTCCATCCTATGCAGCAAGTTACCACTACAGGTCAGACAAAGTACTACTATGACTGTATTTAAGGTTAGTCTTGATGACTGAATTTGTAGACCCAAATTTACTCCAAAGTTTTACAGCCCTGCTCAGTTTGAGAGGTGTGCACTATTAATTACTTGAAAAGGGAGGCAAGAACTTTTAATTATCTTCTTAAAAGTTTATATGGATTAGCATCTTATGGTTCTACATGTCTTTGAATGACAGCTGTCTCCAAAAGATTTGATGTTATGTGATCCTATCTCGCCTACATTCTGAATGATGGGTTCGGAGCCGATCCCTCGGCTCCATGCCAAAGAGCGAAGTCTCTTATTGGCTGAGCTTACTATATCCCAGGATGCACCACCACCAGTCCCCCAGATCTCGTTTGCCGCTTCCCTGCGAAGACGTGGTCTCGAGCTGGCTGGGCTAAGTAGTTTATTAAACTAACTTTTCTGTCAGTTTTTGCTGTTTTTGCTCACAAAAGCTGTTTTAACAGCTATCGCTAACTTTGTGTACGATTTGGACTTGGATTTGTTGTGTGTGATTGAGTTCAGTTTGTTTTCCCTCCATTCAGGGCCTTCCCGGACTGTTAATATTTGAATTACAGGGTCTCTAATAATTGTTCAAATTGGGTTAGAGTTACCTGTTCTTTTACAGGAAGAGTTGGCTTTATTTTTACTGTAAGCTTATATCAGTAGTTAAAATTTAGTGTACTTTCCTGTCAGAGTGACTAGATTTGTGTATCAACATGTCTCAACCCCATAGGCCTTGGCTTTAAGAAATGTTCTAAATGTGCTTTTAAGATGTCTGTTACTGATGACCATCTACTGTGTGTGTATTGTTTAGGGGCAAAGCACTTGCAGGAGTCATGCAGCGTATGTCACGCTTTTTCCTCTAGGGTCCTCCAGGAGAGGAAAAATAAATTGATTCTCAAAGGCTTGATTAAACCCTCTTTCGAAGAAGCCTTGGCTTCCTCTCCGACTCCTGCCAAAGAAAAGGGCTTGGCTCCGACCAGTCCGTCGGACCCGACTGCCAAGAGACCTAGGCAGGCCTCTCCTTCGGCTCCAAAGACTTGGAGCCGAGGTCTGCCTCGATGCCTCCAGTATCGACTCCTGGCTTCGGAGCCGATGGCTGGGGCATCGAGGCGGGTCACCGGCTCCACTGCTCTCGGGCCGACAAGGGTCGCCGCTCAGACACTTCCTCCTCGGCGCGAAGTCTACCTCGGCACCGATGGAATCTGGTGTGTGTGTTTCCTCGGCGCCGATTCTCATCGAGTCGCCTCGAGCCGGTCCCCTAGTCCCTTGGGGCCGAGGAGAGGTCTTCGAACCCGTTCTGTTTCCTCTCGGTCTTGAGAATGTCGGATTCTGATATAGACAGGGTGCTCCAAAGACTTTTCCAGTCCCCAGTCTTCCAAAATTTGTTTCGGTTCCGACCCAGTTGGCCTCGGAGCCGATGACCATGACCCACCCCATTGCCATTCCTCCTCCGACTGCTTCGCTCCGTCGGGCAGGTGCTCTTGGAGCCGGTGGAGATCTCAGGGTCGGCTCCGACCCTTACTCCAACCAGGCCTCGGGTCCGAGTTTGTCTGTGAGACTTCTTCGGCTGGACCCGAGGGTGATGTTTGGGACCTTTGCTTTCGGTTCCGAGCCTCCCTCTCGGTGCGGACTTCCGTCTGCCATCATGGCCCGGAGACCGGATTCTCCCAGGATTCTGGGGGTCCGGCTTTCAGGGCCATGAGGAGTGCCTTAGCCAAATCCTCTTGACCATCTCTCCGGTTCTACCAGCACCTTCCCTGGGCGTGGAGACTGGGTCTTTGGCAGTTCCCCTGTCCGTAGCCAGCGGAGCCCGAGGCCTGAGGTTACCCCAGTGGGGTTCCCCTCTTCCTGAGGGTTCTTGAGTCATCTCCAGAGGATCCCCAAGGAAGAGATCGTGCAAGAGGAAGCACGTGGACTCCCGAGTCTATTACATCGGACACGGATATGGATGATGCGGAGGGGTCCCCTAAGTCGTCCTCGGAAGATGTCTCCTTTGCAGACATCTTAGAGATCCTCAAACAACGAGGCGGCTGGATGTCCAAACCCCCTCTAATCAGTGCTCCTCAAGGCCTTTGGGGCTCAGCCCTCCGCCTCCTGGGTGTCTCCGCCCTTGACGAGCTTCTGGATTTAGTTTGTCGGCGGGGGACACCTCGGATACCGTGGAACCAGTCCCTTCTCACCCAAACAAATTCTTATCTGCTCCCCGAGAAGGAGTTCCTTACTAAAGGCGTGGCTGTAGATGCCATGGTGGTGGCATCTGCTACACAACAGGGCGTGGCAGAGGCTTCAACGTCCATCCATCCTCCTAATAAGGAGTCTAGGAGTATGGATAGGTAAGCGCACCCTGACTTCAGCGGCCTTTACCTTAAGGTCTCTGAATTATTTGGCACATTTTACTAGGCTTCAGAGGGATCTGGTCAAGGAGTTGTCAGACTCCTCTCGGTAACCTACCTGAGCAGCTAGCCCAGTCCGTTAGCTCTCAGTTGGCTATCCTTACGTCAATTGCTAACTCGTCCATGAGGCTCATTTCTTATGCGGCGGGTAGAGCGGCAGGCACAGGCGTTGCTCACGTGACAAGCCTGGCTCCGCTTGTGTCAGTTTCGCGGAGGCCTTCAAGTCTTCCTTCAACGCCCTTTGATGGGTCCTCATTGTTTGGACCCAAGGTGAAAGACACCCTTACCGCTGTGAGCAAGAGGGAAAACGTTATCTGCCGTAGGGGCCCGTTATTCCACTCCCTTCTACCCCAAGGCCAAAGGAGGGAAAATGTGGTTCGAAAATCTCGCAAGTTTTTCTCCCAACAGCAGGAAGATTCCCTCCAGAGGCAGAGGGCGGGAAATTTTTCAGGGAGACGCCGTCCCAGAGGCGGCAGAGGGCCCGCAATTCTGGAGACCAGTCCTTTCGTGGCTCTTCAGCCTCCCACGACATGAGGATTGCCCGGCTGTGCTGCTCCGGAGCCAGTCGGGTGTCGTTGCCAAGCACCTAGAAGCCTGGGAGTCAATCACTCAGGACAGATGGGTGCCGGATAACCGGAGGCTACACCATCCCATTCAAGTCCTCACCCCTTCGTCCAAGAGAATCCCGGACCCACCACCCAGTCAAAGGGAAATAGCAGCCGCAGAAGCTTCAAAGCTGCTAGAAAAAGGAGTCATCCAACCGGTCCCCACAGACCAAATCGGATCAGGAAATTACTCCAGGTTCTTTTTAGTGCCAAAAAAGACAGGGGACCTGAGACCAATATTGGATCTCAGCAGATTAAACCTATCCGTCACGAAATCCAAATTCAATGGTCACGTTGCAATCCATTCTCCCGTTGTTGGAGAAGGATGTTTGGATGTGCTCCATAGACCTCAAGGACGCCTATTATCACATACCGATACATCAGGCGTCCAGAAGGTATCTGCGCTTCAGCCTGGGAACCAGTCATTACCAATTTTGTGCTCTGCCCTTTGGTCTCACCACAGCCCCCAGGGTGTTCACCAAGTGTTTGGCAGTAGTGACGGCTCACCTGAGAAGTCTTGGATTCCAAGTGTTTCCCTATCTCGACGACTGGCTCCTGACTGCCACCACCAGGCATCTACTTATGGACAACCTCAAAGCCACCATCTCCTGGGTGTTTCCCTAGGGATTACATTCAATTGGTCAAAGTCTGTCTTGCTGCCCTCTCAGCGCATAAAGTTTATAGGAGCAGAGATAGACTCAAGATTGATGCGTGTCTTTCTTCCTGCCGAAAGGATTCGAACTTTACAGGGCCAAGTTCTAGCTCTGATCTCAAGATCCAAAGCCCCAGCCAGGATGGTCCTACAGGTTCTAGGCTCAATGTCTGCCACGGTACTTTTAGTTCCTCTAGCAAGGTTACACATGAGGATTCTTCAGTGGCTCTTATCAACTCAATGGTCCTTTCAAGATCTTCCCTCAATCATCACATCATGATTACGGAAATATGCAAAGGGACCTTCGCTGGTGGCTTCAGACATCCAACTTGGATTAGGAAAACCCTTTGTTCTCCCTCCAGTGGTTACCCTGACGACAGATGCCTCCCAGATAGGGTGGGGGCATTGTCTGGGCAGGCTAGTTCAGGGATCCTGGCTTCCGGACGAAGCTCTTCTCCACATCAACGTGTTGGAGATGAGGGCTGTACTTCTATCCCTACAGGCCTTACACAAGTTCCTTCCTCAGGGCATCATCGCCATCCACACAGACAACATGTCGGTGGTTTGGTATCTGAACAAACAAGGAGGGACCAGATCGTATCCCCTTTGCAGAGAGGCCATGAGAGTGTGGGAATGGGCTGTAGCTACCAACCGCTTCTTGGTAGCGACCCACATCCCGGGAAAGTCAAATGTATTGGCGGACAAATTAAGCAGGACAATTCTCTCTCCTCACGAATGGTCTCTAAACCGCAGTAGCAGCCCAGGTTTTCAAGAGATGGGGGCCACCTATTTGCGACTCCACAAAACACCAAGTGCCAAAGGTTCTTCTCCTTGATTCCACATCAGGAAGTACCAGCCATGGATGCTCTAGCACAACCTTGGCCAACAGGGTTGCTTTATGCTTTTCCCCCAATTCCACTCCTTCCCAAAGTTATTCAAAAAGCTTCTCAGCTAGGGTCTTCAATGATTCTGATTGCCCCATACTGGCCTCGTCAGATATGGTTTCCTTACCTGAAAAAGCATGCAGTGGACGATCCGTGGACCTTAGACATGATCCCGGATTTGCTAATCCATCAGTCGGGACATTGGCATCAGTCCCTTCAATCTCTGAAATTGACAGCTTGGCTCCTCCACTTCCAACCTTAGTTAGAAGTCACACACTAGACCCGGAAGTTGTTCACATTTTATCTTCGGCCCACAAACCTACCACTAACAAATTGTACCTCAGTAAGTGGAAGAGGTTTGCTATCTGGGCTCAACTCAAGGGCTTAGACCCTATCACTGCTCCTGTCCCAGAGGTTTTGAAATTCTTAACATCCCTATTTAATCAGGGATCTTCTGTCTCAACTATTAAAGTTCAACTAGCTGCTATCTCTAAATTCCATGAATCCACGGATCCTCCTTTGATGAGCAGCAGATTATGCAAAACATTCATTAAAGGTGCGAGCCTGTTAAGACCACCAGTTTTTCATCCTGCACCTCCGTGGGATCTTGATTTGGTGCTGCGCATTAACATCTCCCCTTTGAACCGGCTGCTACGGTTAAAATATCTGTCATGGAAAACGGCATTTTAGTGGCTATTACTTGCAAGAAGGGTCTCAGAGCTTCAAGCCCTGTCTATTAAACCACCGTATTTGATTTTCCACAAAGATAGAGTATCACTTAGGCCTAATCCATCCTTTGTCCCAAAGGTCTGCTCTAGTTTCTGTCTTCAACAATCTCTAGAACTACCAGTTTTCTTTCCAAAATTCTCTAATGAAGCAGAATACACTCTCCATAAATTGGATGTTCACAGGCAATTACGCTTCTATTTAGACAGGACTCAGCAACCGTAAGTCAGACCAGTTGTTTGTGTCCTTCTCAGATAATAAATTGGGCCAAACCATCACAAAAGCTACAATCTCAAAATGGATCAGAGATTGCATAACTCAGGCCTATTCTTCTTGAATAAGCAACTTGCACCATCTATCAAAGCTCATTCTACCAGAGCTATGGCTACTTCTATAGCTTTTCATTCCAAGCTCGCTATTTCCGAAATTTGTGCTGCGGCCACTTGGTCCAACCCGCACACGTTCATTTCCCACTACAAATTGGATGTGGCATCTAAAGGACGAGCTTCATTTGGTTCCACGGTACTCAGGAGTGTTTTCCAGTGAGCCACCCAGGATTCAGGTGCTAGGGACGCTGTCCCATCATTCAGAATGTAGGCGAGATAGGATCACATAACATCTTTTAGTTATGTACTCACCATAACTTCAGATGTTTGGGATCCATCTCGCCATTCCTGATACCCACCCTCCTTCCCCTGCCTTGCAGATCAGAAGAGATTGAGCGGTTTTGAGCTCTACTGTTTTTATCTTGTTTCATCTGACGATGTTATATAAGCAGGGTATGCATGTGTGCATGTATGCGGACAAACTAGATCTGGGGGACTGGTGGTGGTGCATCCTGGGATATAGTAAGCTCAGCCAATAAGAGACTTCGCTCTTTGGCATAAGCGTGCCGAGTCGGAGCCGAGGGATCGGCTCCGAACCCATCATTCAGAATGTAGGCGAGATGGATCCCAAACATCTGAAGTTATGGTGAGTACATAACTAAAAGTTCAGCTGTGTGGATTCTTTGTTTATGGAGCATATCTTAGACTTGTGTATAAGAATTTTAAGGTCACTACCAGAAATAGTTGAAAGCCTTGCATTCCTATTTAAATTAATGGCCAAAAACAAACCTGAAAGAGGAACTTGAGTCTGGTGAGGTAGAAGAAATCTCATTAAAATCCACTAGAGCACGCCCTCACTATATGCTCTTGATGGAGAAAAAATGTGTTTCCCCAAAAGTACAACAGAAGAAGGTAAATGAGTCTGTGAGGGGAAAAGGAAAATGGGAAAGTTCAATTTTCTGTGTCTGTGAAAGCCAAAATGATGGAGGTTATTACTGAGAAGTAATATATGTGACCTTTGATAATGATGAAACTTTATTGGGTTTCACTGCAAAAAGAAAAGGAGCCAAAGATTCTATGCATATCCACCTGCTAAAGTTTAAGGTTTCAAACATGTCTTTGTCGGTTAAGGAAATTACAAAGGTCTGACACAGAAGTGTGTTGGTGTAATGGTAGTGCAATAACCACTGGCTTACTTGGCATGATTTCACTCCGTAATACAAGCTAGGCTGTCATTTATAGGCTTGGCTGACATGTCTGAGTCTTCATCTATAGAGGATTCTGAGAGATAAAAGGAGGAAGGCCCCCTTGTCAACATTACTTATGAGTACTAACTGTAACTCTGTCCCTGACCTTAACTTTGAACATTATTTTAGAAGAAACCCTTTGTGCAACACTACCACTAAGACAAATTACCTGGATGTGTGGTGGTTTTTTATGTGATGGAATTACAAAAGGAAACTGTTTCCTTTTCCTCTTTTGCAATCTTTTTTGATTTTGATAGTTTTTGTTGTGTTGATTTTCTAAATACCTGCATCTAACACTTGTGTCGATGCTTGTGCGTTTTGATAAATCAACATGAACTTGTATACATAAACACACACACAGTTGTCATCCACTCTATAAAATGTCAGGTTGACAGAGTGAATGATTGTGAAGTGCTGACGTGTTCCATTCATCAAAATTTTAAGATTTCATTAAAAAGAACATTGAATGCATGTGTGTAAGGTAATTGTGGGTTTCGGAAACCAACTTAAAATCATTCAGATTTGCTGAAAGTTTCAGTATTAGGAGGTGGGAGTATGTTTGTACAAGTGGGTTAGGGTAACAGCTAAATAAGGGGCTAGAGTTAGTGGTGTTTGTGTGTGTGTGTGTGTGTGTGTGAGTGTGTGTGAGTGTGTGTGTGTGTCCAAGTGTATTATGTTGTGGTAGTGTTACAGAAAGGATTTTTCTTAAGGTAAGGTGCAGGGTTAGGGGCAGGATTAGCATTACGTTTAGTAGGCATTTCAATGCAATTTGCGCCTACCTTTTATTAAAGGTCCCACTTACAATTCTTTTATCTCTCTCTCTCACTGTATTCACTGCTTCTAGTATGGGTGGTTTAGATATCGATTTCCATTTTTAGGTAATTGCTTTTTTGGCAGCCGTCAGTATTAAACTCATCATTAATATGTTTAGGCAGTTTAGATCCTGTATCCCAAGTGTTTACTAATGTTAACATTCTGACATCGGCTAGGGTACCAAAGCTTTACCTTCCCTAGGTCGTATGTCTGACACATGACCTTAGGTCATATGCTTTAGAGTGTAAAGACGGATGTATGAGCATGAATCCTCAGACTACCTCAGCACCAGCCCAAACACAGGTCATACATCTGTCATACTATTAATTGTTTGGTCATTTGTACCTTTATTATGTTATTTTGTTAAATTTGTAGATGTCAGCCTAGGAGAGCTAAGTGTGAGTGTGGTAGGCAGATTCCATGCAAGGACTTGCATACCAGGAGTCTTTTTTGCCTAGGCCAGGAACAGAATTACAAATCTTGCTCTGTCAGTCATTCGTTCCAAAAACCCTTAAGGTTCAGGCTTTCTACTGTCAGCACCTTTCTCAAGACACAGCATCTTAAACGCTTGGCCCAGTCTAAGATGGCTGATTCAGCTTCATCGGACATACTACTGCCACTGAAGAAAAAAATGAAGAGGCCTCAAACAGATCTGCAGTCAAGTGTTTTCTGATGCCAGTGTATCTGATGAGGTTTCAGAACCTGTGGTACATCAGGCTGCTTCTCAGTTGCCTACTACTGAGACCCTGTTGGAGGTCATTGTGGCTGCTGAGGCCTTTCAGACTGCCAATACATCCAAGGACCCATGTCTTACAATTTCTGAAGGACCACATGACGTCCCTCAAATCCTAGTTAGAGAAGAAATCCCAAGATCTTTAATAGAGGTCAGGCATGGTTCCTTACCTATGCTTCTCATCCAGGTGGACATCATGCCCAAAAAGAAAAAGCAGAAGACTAAGCATGTGGCTTCCCCCTCAGCAGCTGGAGAGGAAGAGTGGATGGACTTCTCATTATGTCTTTGAAGCAGCCCTCCTCCTGGTCTCCAAAACCACAAGATACTCCTCTTAAATCTTCTTTGGTTTCCTCTTACTCTAATGAGGAACAAGACTATGACTGACCATTCTCTGAACTGTTCCTCTGCATTCTCCAGGGCAGATCTCTTCCAATGAAGGGGACTCCCTGTCACCTGATTCCAGTATACAATAGGCTTTTTGGGGGGAAACTACACAAAATGTGATGAAACATTTTGATTTGTAGTCGGTGCAGATCTCTGATGTTCATAAGAGGGTACTATGCCCTCTTGGAGATGGGTACACCTACCCCTTCTCCCATCCCACCTGTACTTCAGGTTTTACAGGGTGCCTTTCAGTCCAACTCTTCTGCCCCTTTTTCTCAACCACCAGCTCCTAAGAGACCAGACAGGTTTTACAAGTTCCCTAATGACTTATAATATCTAAGAGCCCTGTGGTAAATCCTGCTGCGGCGTCTCTCTCTTCTGATAAGCCCTCCAAGCTTCTGCCCAATGCTAATGCCATACCTACTGATAAGGATAGTAGGGCTATGGATAGATGGGGAAGAAGGGTTATACCTGCACCAACCTTGCCTTTAGGGCAATTAATTACCAGACTCAAATGACAATGTATTTGATTTCTGTTCTTAACTCCATAAACAAAGGTATCTTTTTTTATCCTTCAGCAGCAGACTCTAAGTAACAGATGCAGAGCTTACTTTTGCATGCCTTTCAGATTGCCAGACACAGCATCAACTGCAGTTGCAATCCTGTGGATGCTGCTTCTACGGCAGTTAACACTGGTCTGTTAACCACAGATATGCACGACTTCATGGTTGACTTATGGCTGAGGATTTTAAATAAATTTAAGTTTAATTTAAAATTCTAGATTTGCCCTATTTAGCCCTCGGGCAGTCAGTCTGTTCAAAACTCTCCCAAGACCAAGGTAAAACCATGAAAGATTGCAGACAGATCCTAATCTCCTTTCTTCCTAGATACCATAGGAACTACCCAGCTAATCTACCTTCTTCATAAGAAAGGATCCAAGGACAGTCCAGAAACAAAGGAAACAACCATAAAAAGATTTTCTGAAAAATCCCCAAGGGAACCTCCAGTTGGAAGGACACACTTTGCAGGCAAAAATCTGTAACTGCTACTGCAACATCCCTTCTCCTGTCCCCAGCCCCATTACCCATCTTTCTCAAAGTGTACCTGGCCAAGTGGGAAGCTATTACCATGGACAAGTGTTTCCTCTCTCTCCTCTGGGACAGCTGTGCTATGTCTTTGGAAAACAATCCCCCTTTGACAGGCATGCCACTACTTCCTCAAAACCAAATTTTCCTTCTGACTCGCATTATTCAAGACCTCTTGAATCAGGGTACCATTGAACAAGTCCTCAAAGAATTCATGAAAAACTGGTTTTATTCCAGGATTTTTCTAGTCCTAAGAATGGAATGGTAATGGAGACCAACCTTAGACTGTCTATCCTGAACACTTAACTGGAGGTACCATTTTTCAAAATGTTTTCTCTACAGACTCTTCTACTTTTTATCTTCCCACAGGCTTTTTTAGTATCATTAGATCTCATGGACTCCTACTTACACATTCACATTTATCTCTGCAGGAGATTCATCAGGTTTTTCTCTGGTTCCTGTCATTTTCAAATTACTGCTTTACCTTTTGGTCTTTCCACAGCCTCAAGAAGATTCACAAAGTACCTAGCTCCTGTGGTAGCTTTCTGCAGCATTCAAGGAATTCAGATTTCCCCTACATGGATGACCACCTGTTCTGGGATGTTTCCCCAAAAATTCTTCTTAAGCATCTTCAATTCACCCTCCATTTTCTGACAGATCTGGGTTTCACTATAAATTAAAAAAAAAAAAATCACACATAGTTCCTACAATAGGACCTATTGTTTCTGGGTTGCAGACTGGACACACAGAAAATGAATGCCTTTCTGCCCCATGAAAATTCTCAGCCTGTCCTTTTACTTCCAGGACCTCTCCTCTGCAATCCATTGCAATGGAGATACTAAAGACTTTGGGATTCATGGCAGCCACCATCCCTATGCTCCCCGTGGCCAGACTCCACATGAGGAAAATCCAGTGATGTCCGAAGTCTGTGTGTTCCCAGCACTGCCACCCGTTGGGCACCCTGATTGCCCTCCTCCTGCTATGGCTCAAGAATGAGCTTGGTGGAAGGTTCAGATCATCCTCATTCCGGGATTACCTTTCACACCTCCTCCCCCTGTTCAACAGATTCACATGGATGATTCGGGTGAGGCATGAGGGGCATGGACAGGATCACACAGAGTGCAGGGGAAATGGCAACCCAAGTTCCTGAAAGAACACATTAAGCTAAAGGAAATAAGGGCTCTTCTGCAAGCTGTTCAGATTTTTGCCCACCATTGGAGACCAAGGCCACTCCAGCTATACATAGACAACACCACAGTTATGTGGTACATAAACAGGGAGGCACCAACTATGCAGGTTAGCAGAGAAGCCTTGAATTTGTCAACACAAATGAACCTCATGCTCACTGCCACATACATCCCCTTTTGGTACAACATGCTAGTAGACTTCTTAAATTGCTTCCTTGATGACCTTCACAAGTGGGCCTTGAACAGAGAAGTATTCCACAATATCACATTTCAGTGTGGCACTCCTTAGACCTCTTGGCTTCACCAAGCAAGCATCACCTCCCCAGTTTTGCATCAGGGACTTTTGTTCCACAGTGTGGAGGACAGATGCCTTCTCTTTACAGTGGGCAGGGAAGTTCCTCTCTGCCTTCCCTCCTCTTTCTATCCTTCACAAAAATTCTTCTCAAGACACAAAAGGAGACACCTAAACTTCTCCTACTGACTCCATTTTGGAATAAGCAACAGATGATGTCCTTCCATTTCACTGTTGCAGTATCCTTTACAATAGGGATCCCCTGCAATGGTGGCCTGACACCCGACCAGTATACCAAAGCCTTTAGGTTACTTTAAGGTATGCCGTACATCACATGTATGCTCCCCACATATAACGTAGAGCATAAAGGTGATGCCCAGATGTACCATCCTTAGAACTTTGCTGTCAGTCCGAATGTTATCTTTTGATTATTGATCTGAACGCATGCTTCATTTGGTGGTTCACCAAGCCATTTCAGATAAGTGCTCCATTGTGATTTTTTTGCTCTTTTTTTTCTTTTTGTATGTTGCTTGTGGGGTTCATGTCATCCAGAAAGGGTAAATGCCAGTGCAGGAGACAGATTTCCCATAAAGATCTTCATGTTTCCTATGACCGTACATCCTGTTCTATTTGCCAGGCTTTTGTTCCAAAGACTGTCCATAGTCAGTTTTCCTCTTTGGCCTTGTACTTGGAGAACCAGTATCTTAAGCTTTTAGTGAAAGACACTATGGAAGGAAATTCCAGCTGTGAAGGTCAGTGAAGAAAAAGGCCAGGAAATCTAGGTCCTCTTCTTCCACTTTGCCACCTCTGCAGGACATCTCTCTCAAGGCTTTTGAAAGCCTGGAGGATCACCCAGCTCCACCATTGGATTCCTCTGCTATGACCATTTCAAATGACAGCATGGATCCAACCTCACACATGTCCCTGGAGGCCTTGTAGACATCAGCTTTGGATGTTCAGGAGGAACTGCGGCTCATTACTTCTGAAAGTCCTAGGGGTGTTCCTCAGATTTTGGTTTAAGAGGAAGTTCGGACTACAACTGATGAATGCCATCTGGGGTATGAGGCTTCTAAATTTTACAAGGCGAACATCCCTTTGAAAAAGAAACAAAAATACAAAGTATGTTTCTCAGGCTCCTAAGGACCCTCAGAATGAATGGCAGAGTTTCACTCGGGTTGTTTAATGCCCTTATGGCTTTGAAGTCTCCTCATGGAGTCTCAGTTGCTGTTCCCCATTGGTCCTGTATTCCCCTGAAAAGACCCAGGGAACAGAATTCCTCTGAAAAGTAAGTGGATTCAGATGAAGAATTGCTTGCTTATCATGTCAGATTCCCTCTTCTGTGGACAATGGGTCTGTGTAAGAGGAGTACATGAGTTTTGACACTCTTTTTGAGGCGATTTCTTTTGGGCCACTATCTCCAGAATGATGGAGTTCTTTAAATGGGATTGTGCCCAGGTTTCTGAGGTTCAAAAAAGGTATTACAAGCTTCTGCAAAGGGACTGTCCTAGACCTTCTGCTGTTCCTGCTGTTTTGGCTGCATTATTGGATGCCTTTTCTACTGCATCAAAGGCTGCAGATTCTCAGCCTTCTGTCCCTAAGAAACCTGATAGGTTTTATAGGGTTCCTGAGGGCTACAGATTTCTCTATAGTTAAACTTCTGCTGACATCTCTGTGATGTCTGCGGCATCTGACAAGCCATCAAAGTTACAGTCTTCTTCTAAGTCACTTCCTTCTGATAAAGACACCAGGACTATGGAAAAGCTTGGTAAGAAAGTTTATACTTCTGCTACCTTGGCTTTTAGGGCTGTTAATTATCAGACCCATATGTCCAGGTATATTTTAGCTCTTTTTTCTCAGATCTGTTAGGTAATTTCTGATTTCCCTGACTCTGAAGGGAAGACTTCTGCTCTTCCCTTGTTAGACATTTCTTCCCAGATGGCTCATCATTCCATTAAGTGTAGATCTGATGTTATCCATGTCACTATTCCTCACTCTAAGGTATAGGATCCGACATCGGATCTGAGCTGGCAACTTAGACAGATCTTAGGCTTGAGCTCCTCCCACTCCCATAATCCCTAGTTGCCCTTTAACCCCTCAGATCTTGTTTGCCACTCTCTAGCTTCAGACGTGATTACCTGGGCTTGTGTCTCCTTAAGGGATACATACTTATTTTTTCTTGTTTATTGCTGTATTTCTCCATATATCCTTCCAGTTGCCTAGTTTTATGGCCATTTCCTTTTGTATAAGCTTAATAGTGTCCCCCCCCCCCTCCCGTTTCATCGGTTAGCTTTTTGGTGCCAGAAGTTTTCACTGTATTTATATATATATATATATATATATATATATATATATATATATATATATATTTTTTTTTTTCTTAGTGGGTTTATCTTAGTTTTTGTGTTGTAATCTTATTTAGTAGTTGGTATTTAGTACTAGTAGCTCTTATTGCTAGCAGTTGCCCTTTACTGGTTTTAGACTTTGCCTTTGACTCATGGGTTTTGTTTTTTGTGTGTTGTTTGGGCTTTGTTTTTTGGTCTTAAGATGTCTGAAAAGCCATCTGGTTCCAAGAGGTGCCCCTTGTGCTGTTGGAAGATGCCCATGTCTGACTCGCATGAGAAGTGCTTCTCTTGTTTGGATGCTGACCACCTGCAGGTTGAATGTGGCGTTTGTGCCACATTCAACCACAGTGCTTTGGTTAAGCACCAAAACAAGTTGTTATTGAAGAGTTTGGCCGAGGGGCGGGGGGGGGGGAGTCCAGTGGCTCAGTCTCTGGGCAAGCCGGGTCCCTTTGATCACAACAGAGGATGGCTCCCTTTGTCCCGGGGTCTCTTCCTCCAAAAGGCCTAGGCTGTCAGATCCTGAGGTTAGACCCCAGCCTCTGCAATTTTGGATCCAACAGCATCAGATCCTAGGTTCTGCGAATCCACCCCCCAGTTCCAAGGCCTTTACTTCGAGACCTTCGGATCTGAAGTCTCAGGAGTTGACTCCCATATCCAAGGTCTCCAGATCAAGGCCTTCAGATCAGACAAAATTTAGATCTTCCATGGATCCGACCTCCTCGGATCCAAGACATTTGGGTTCCATTTGCTTGGTTACTCAATTTTCCTCAAATCCGAGGCAGGCGGATCTGGTATCCAGGTCTAATCCCACCATTGTTCTTGATGAAGCCCCTTCGAGTTCTGTTCCCTCTTCTCAGGTGGTTTTGTCCACCAGGAATGGTGGAGGGGCATCATCCAGCCCTTGACCTTTCAGGTGGTAGAGAGGACTTCCTCCTCTGCTAGAGCTGCCTTCTCTGCTGCCCAGAGTCCTTCCCAGGCCCAAGTGTGGACCATCCTCATCCTGCTCTTGGCCAGCCTTCAGGTGAGAGTTACCCCACTTGGGGTTCCCTGCTCTTCCATGTCCTCCCCCAAGTCCCCCTCAGAGGAGGTGTCTAGGTAGAGATTGTGCAAGAAGAGGCACCTGGACCCCCCATCTGAGTCCCTCACCAAGAAAACGAACCTTGATGAAGACGATGGGTCCCCCAGATCTCTGCGCAAAGATGTTTCCTTTGAGGACATCTTGGAAATCCTTAAATTGAAGAGCAGATGGTCTCCCCAGCCCTCGTCCTCTGCGGAGTCTTGTATTTCTGAAGGTGTTCGGGGTGGGACCAGCTACCACCTGGGTTCCCCCACTGCTGATGAACCGTTAGATCTTATCGCTAGCAGGACATGGAAGGAGCCAGTTACTGTGGAGTCAGTGCCAAAAAGAGTGGACAAGTTTCTCAGCCCTCCCAACGATGGGCAATTTTGGTCAAAGGGAGTACCAGAAGATGCTTTTGTGGTAGCTGCCGCCACCAAAAAGGAGTTGGTGGAGCAGAGTATGTGTCTCTATTTATTATTTATTTATTTAACATTTGTTTACTGGGAAAGTCCGACTTGGACTGAAGCCAATTTTCAGTGGAGGCCTGTGGAGAAATGCTCCAGACGCATGTCTTTGTTCCATCTCCCAGTCGAGAATCACAGGTGATTGACAAACATGAAAAGTGGTCTTCACCTTGGCTACCTTTGGTCTGTGGCACTTAATTACTCGGCTCATTTCATCCACCTCCAGAGGAATTTGGTCATGGAACTCAGCACTTCTCTTACTGAATTGTTGCCTGCTGGGGACTTAAGCAAGGTGTCCCCCAAGTTATCTACTCTTGCGTCCCTGTCAAATTCCTCGATGAGACTCATTTCCAACCCTGCAGAAGGCTCCTCTTGAGGAGATGGTACAGGCAGCCCTATTCACCGTCAGGCCTGGCTGCATCTTTGCTGGTTTGCAGAGTCCTTTAAGGCGTCCTTCTCTCAGACAAAACAGAGAAAACAGTACTATAACCCTCGACAGCAGAACAGTGTTTGCATTAGCATGCATTAAGATATCAGTACATTCTGCGGAATTCTCCCCCCCCCCAGCCAATGCACATTAATAAAGTGAAAACCAAAAACATAGGCGTAGCATTAACAATGTCCTTATACAGTACATGACCCCCATTAAAAAGGCTCCTGTCAAACATTGAACACTGCAACATTCTCACAGGCCCTAACCACACTCCCATACTTTCAACACATTAACTACGGACAACGAAAAAGTTGCAGTCATTGCATCAGTGAGTGGAACATTGCAGTTATATGCAATAGTAGTGTAACAGGGCTTGCATTAGTATACATTCAAAACATCTATGCCTTCAGCAGCAACATTCTCACAGCTGCAAAGTACCCTCCCAACATTAGGCATTTTAAGCAACGTGCATGCCCCATCAACCTCCTAACCTCTCAGCACAATTCAAACAGCCAAATTTTCGCGGTGACGGCAGGGTCCAGGAAGCTAGACTATGTGGACGTCCACGAGGAGCCGAGCCAAAGAAGAGTAACGCTGGTCAGAGCAACCTGTGGCTCCTGAATGCTGACCTTGATTTGCAGGGAAGTAATCGGGGGCTCCCCGCGGCCGCAGGTTTCACGGGTGCCTAACGCCAGCTATGCCAGCAATAAAAAACATTCATCAGAACTGTGTTCCCAGTCGGTCTTTGTTATCCAGTGACCAAAATCTCCTGTCTGTCTGTAAACCTAGCAAATCTGCTGGGCACTGTCTATACTTGTACAAGGTTGCTAAGGCCTGGAACTCCTTACCTGTATCTGTCAGGTCTATACCATACCTTCCGCCTTTCAAAACCACTCTGAAAGGCTTCCTAGCTAAAATCTGGCTCTGTTCTTGTTCAAAATCAGGTTAACCTATATCCCTAAATGTGAACAAGTAACTTTTCATTCCTTATATCTCATTACTCTCCCTCCCTCTCTTACTTCCTTACTGCTATCTAATTCTCTTCTCTGACTTTTTCTCTAAATATACCATAATCCTGTTTTTCCTTCACTTCACAGTGCAATTCCTATTTGTATTACACTAACTTGCCTTTAATATTGCTACAAACTGTCTAAAATTTCTATCAGCAATAAATTATTGTCATATACCTGGTATTGATTCTTAACCATTTTTTATTATAGCTAATTTGTTATAATTATTTAAACTGAATATGTTTTATTTTTGAAGATTTTAAAATTATTGTTCTTAAATGTTTTGAAATAATTTGGAGGTTTTCTCCCTGGGCATTTGCTGAAAATGGACTTCTACCTAGTCGGACTTTTCTGGTAATCAAATGTCAATGAATAAGTAATGTGTTTCTACAATAGAGCTGCTCCATACTCACAAGCAGGGATAGAGCATCTGCATTACTAGAGAAATAGGCTGATATGCATAGTATGCTAATGACCACATCTGAGAAGTAGTATAATAAGCATCCTATGCAAATGACCACCTAATGGCATGGAAATAAATGAATGTCAGCATACAAATGACAGCCACGTGTATGCACATGACAAACTTAAACATGGGGAAGTGACTCAGCAACATATAAACATGAGTGCATTGAGCATCAGTAGTGATATATTCTGAATGCCAGAATTTTCTGATGTACAGGAGCTTTACTCGCAATATGACAGTAGGAGCAACATCACTTTTAACAGAACAGCATCTATTAGCTGCCACCTTTTTGAGTCAGTCTCTGGAATGTTGTGAAGCATCACAGCCTACATTGTACATGGATGCACCAGTGGCTAACATATCTCCTAAAAGGAAAAAAAACCTCTGCCAACTGCTGCTATGTAGACAGAGACACCATACAGGCTTGTTGACATGATCCTCTTACATTGAATAAAGGGGATTTGTGGATTGCCTACCCCAGCAGACATGAACGTTTGTGTAACATTAACCAAATTTTACTATAGGGACCATCCAATATGGACATGGGAAAGAAAAAGACATTTAATTTGCTGCAATATTTATGCAAAGGAGAGAGTAAAACTAATCAGCACAAAAAAAGCAGTGCCAAAGATATTTGAAGAGAAATACATGCAAAGGCATGCAAATATGAAAAATTTCACAATACAAATAAAACAAAGGCAGAACGTAGAAAAGAAGATTAGTAATGGAGAAGTTAAAGAAATAGAAATGGAAGTTATGGATTGCCTGCAAAGTAAAAGATTTAGTGTATGCCTGCAGGAAATAGACAGCAAAGAATGTACCCAGTTTAGAAGGAAACAATCTAAGGGAAGAATTGCTTGATTTATTTGAGATGGATAGACTTATTAAGATCCATGAAAGAAATTGATTACAGAAAGTAAATAAGACCTAAAATGGTAGAAGTCTGATAAAACAGATGAATTTCTGTTCATAATTTTGATTACTGTCTTCATGTGATATAACAGAAGTAAATAGAATTTGTTACTGTAGCTAAATTAACATATAAAGTCTTACCCCAAAAACGCAGAGCAAAAAGGGAAAGGAAAGACGGAAATAAAATGCTATCGTGGAACCATCAAACGGAGAGCATAGAGGAGGAAATAAATCAACAAAAATACTTAGAAAGACAGACATGATAAAAGCAATTCACAGTGTCAGACTAGACCATGTCTTTTCTACACTATTTCCAATATATATTCTGAATGCCAGAATTTTCTGATGTACATGAAGATTTAGCCTTCAGTAAAAACAACTTATATGCACACCCTGCATAGATACCAACCTGGTTAACAACAAGAAAAATGATGCTGCTTCTTAAGAGTGAACCTACAAGCTATCCTAAAAACTATAGACCAATAACTTACCTTCCGACTATGTACAAACTATATACTGGAACTGATGCTAACAGAATGTATAGCAATTTAGAAGAAAACTCCATCATGACAATAGTACAAAAGGGTAAAAAAGCAGTCATATGGAATACGTGATCATTTGTTGCCAAATAAAATAATAATGGAGAACTGTAAAAAGCAGAAGAATCTAAGTATGGCTTGGATAGATTTCAAAAATGCATTTGACAGCCAATACCACATTCATGGATTCATGGAGTGCTTACAGATGAATAAGATGCATTCTACTTGATCAATTGCATTACAGTGACAATGAAATAGTGACAAACCACTTTTCAATTAAATAATGACAAAGGGAAATTATCCTAGGAATAAAAGTTCAAAGGGAATATTCCAGAGTGATTCTTTTTTACCATTGTTGTTTTGTCTTGCCCTTAACTCATTAAGATGTTTAATTAAAGAGATTAGGTCTTGGTTATAATTTGGCTGACAGAAAAAAATGCTTAAAGATGTCTCCTCTACTTTTTGTGAATGACTTAAAATTATATAGGTCATTAGATGATGAGTTGAAAGCAGAACTGCAGGTGGTTAAACATTTTCACATGATGTAAGAATGATAATTGCTCTTGAAAAATGTGCAAAAGCAATGTTTAAAGGAAGAAAGTTGCAGTACCAAGAAAATACCAGTCTCGTACAGGAATGTGATATAAAGGAACTTCAGCAGGAAGGAGTGTATAAATATTTGGGAATTGTTGAAGGGTCATCAATAAAACATAAACAAATGCAAATAAAATTCAGTAAGGAATACTTCATAAGACAACTTATAAGGAAACATCCCTGACATCTACAAATAAAGCCCTAACTATAAAACAATTTGTGTTCCCTGTTTTAACTTAGATTTATGGTGTGACAGGCTGGTCCTAAAACATACTGGATCAGTTGTCCAGAAAAACAATAAAAATGTTTCATGCTTATAAAATGATATATAATAATAAATAAAAAAAAATGTTTAAAAAAAGAATGCTTGTTATTGCGTTGCTCTAAGCAGTAAAAATACGGAAGAAGAGTGAAACAGTCAAGATGATTTCAGAAAAGCATTCGAGGTTGGTGTGTGTGTGTGTGTGTGTGTGTGTATACGCGCGCAGAGGAAATAAATGATGTGTGAGTGTGTGTGTGGGGGGGGTGAAATGATGTGAATGTGTGTGTGTGTGTGTGTGTGTGTGGAGGAAATGATGTAGGGAGATGGGAGACTGTGTGGGTGTGTGCCTGAGAGTAATGATCGATATTGTTGCAGGTGCTGATCTAAATGTCCCTTTTTCAGAGATATACAACAGTGAAATGGAGGCTGAAGGAGTCAAACTCTGGACAAGCATGAGCCCAGTAATAATTCATCGGCTTAATTCTGTCAACTACCTGCCAGACTAGCAGCAATATGTAAACACCTTACCCTGTCTTTAATAGAAACATCTGACCCTTTTACTCCGATTTTGAATTTTCCTTCTTTTTTTGATGTCTGTACAGAGCGTCTCTTCTTTTAGATGGCAACTGCCTAGTTAACTGTTCTACCTCTACAGCTTCAGCACCCTCAGTATTCTTTCGAAGTGCTAGAAACTTTGTTCTGCATCATCAGTACTCTGCTTGTTTTCACTCCTGAAATATGCAAATGTTTAGCTGTTGCACTTTATTTTGTTGTGTTAGTGCTTTACTTAACTATGGTGACAGATGATGTTTCTGGACAAAAGTACAGTTAAACAGACCTTCCACCCCACTCCATCTACCCAAATTACTGGGATTTAAATCAGGTGTCAGGTGCAAGGTTACAGTTATCATTTGTGTTATTCTTTTAAGAGTGAATATTCAACATGTTGCGATACCAGATGTTTCATTTTTAACAAATTAATATAAACATGTGGTATGCCTGTCAATGCTTACATGCAAATGCACACGAATAATATGCCTACAATACTAGCTACTTCCTACAATGCCAAGTTCGTCAGGCACATTAGTTTACACTTAGATTACCGACACATTAATAAATGATCAAAAATGTTAGTACAGTGCTTCTTGTAAGACATTGGAAAAGCTTTACTTAACAAAAAAATTCCAAACTTCCTTAAAGAAAATGCATCACATAAACACTGAGATCACTTTCCCTTACTTACCTAAAGCAGACATTCTCAGAGTTTACTGGAGCTATTCACAGGGAAGAAAAGATGCTTCCAAGCCACTAGGACAGTTTTCCATTGCAGGTATGACTTTAGGTAATGGCCGAACAGCAAAAGGTATTAATTCATATAAAATGTAGAGTTACTTTCTTAACACATTAATTAAGCTGTACTTATTTCAGAAATGATGCATGCATGTGCACATATGCACAAAAGTGCGGATGTGCGACTGTACGAATGTGTGTCCGGGAGCAGTGTATAACTGAAATATTACTCATTTGGCAGGGCATGTATGACTTTGTCTGTGTGTGTCCATATTAGCGAGAGAGCAGAGCAATATTTTACTTAGGGTGAAATATTGCACCTCGGTCATTATTAGAAAGCTTTTTACTGAAGTTGGCTTTGTGAGACAGAACCACAGAGAGACAGAGCCACAAAGCCAACTTCAATAAAAAGCATTCTAAAAATCAGTGTATACCAAGATTATATTTCTTTTGCTCTGAAGAAGATATGGGCTTTCTCGAAAATGATTACTTGTATAGATCTACAGTTGTTGGACTGAATATGTATCTGTTGACCTCATTAGATCCAAACATAGTGAAAGCTCTAAAACATGAAGAGAGGAAGTCTAAGATGACCTCTCTGCTTTCTTTAGCAGAAGTGTTCAACTGGTAAGCAGGAATGGAAATCAATAGTAGTCAAAAATCAGACAACAACTGAATGATCCAAAAAAAAAAAAAGAAATGTGTAAAATCCATAAATGTAGTGGCAAGTATTGAGATCTCCTGAGATGAGTTGAAACTGAAGAATGAAAGGTAAATAATGGCAGCCCTGGAGAGTGGACTGCATACATGTTGCTTTACAAAATCCATTGAACACGTCAGAGACACAGACTAATATAGATGCTGTAAAAAAGTATTGCAAGTAGTCGTACTTCTTGTTGCTTGGTGCGATACACTCATAGCAGAGGGCCTGTGCACTGAAAGGTGCAATGTGGAAAGATTGTTGCACTGGGACTCTGCACTCACCACAATACAGAAATAGCTGAGAAGCACTGGAAACATGAGCTACAAAGCATTATAGAGAATAGAGATCACCCATTACCAGCTGTCCAAAAAAATAGATTTGAGAAAACCAGATCTAGTAGTTCATGAAAAAAGACAAAAATAGCATCCATCATTAAAACTGCTACACATTATGATTACAGTATCTCACATACAGTGAAACACAAAGTCATAAAATATCAAGATTCACATGGCAGAAATGAGAGCAATGTGGATGAAAAATACCCAGATAGGTACAACAGTAGTAGTAATAGGAGCAGTTGGTCTAAAAATAAACTACGGATGTTCATCGTGTTACCCTGCTGCAGTCATCACACTTGGGTTATCCTGCTGTCAGGTGGTCCCGCAGTCGGCCCGAATTCCAAAGTCTTGGTCCGGCGTCGGTTGCTGTCGCTTCTTCCCTGACATCAGTGCGCCAGGGGTATTTAAGAGGCATCCGACACCATTTTCTTCAGTCTTTCTTGCCGCCCGGTGCCCGAAGCAGAAGCAGTTTGCAAGTGCCGGTCGGCCGACACCTGAGATTTTCGATTTGAATTTCAGTCCGAACTCTTCATTAAAGCTAAGTACCCTGTTGGGGAACATTTTCTTGCCTCAGTCCGATGTCAGAAAAAGTTAACAATTGCATTTCTTGTGGGAAGCAAATACCTCATAAGGACTTCCATTCCTATTGTATTCCTTGCCTAGGCCCAGACCACGACATCACAGGTTGTCAGTTTTGCACTAGGTTTAATAAACGAACTATCAAACGCCGTTTTGACTTCGCACGGCATTACTTTGGTAGGAAATTTAATTATATCATGCCGTCGGAGCAGCCGACGACCGCCACTCATAAAAAAATGCAAGGATAAGGACAGGCATCCTTGGAATAAGCCAGACACCGAGGCCTCCGTTGGGCCTGTCGCCACTTCTCCGGTTTTCAGTGAGGCGCCTACGCAGCCCCTGACGACCGCAGAACTGGAACCCCAGACAGCTGCGGATTCCCAAATGGAGTCCACTAGGCCCACGCAGCCTTCAACCAACACCGGAGCAGAACTAGACACCGGTGCAACGGAAACACCTTCGGTTGCAGAAGGTGTCTTCAGACCGACTAGACTCACCATTAAATCTTATGCTAAACTTAAAACTCCTTTAAAACCAAAGAAAACTGTACATCCGGCTACAGTTCAAGGCCCCATGCCTAAGAAACAGATGCTTAAGATGTCTGAAGATTTAATTACCCTTATCAGGGGTTCCCATCACCCTCCTGATAAAAGACCTAGACAAGAGGAGGATTATGCATCCTCTGACCAGGTTTCTCTCTCCTCAGATTCTTCTGAGGAACAGGATTACACTTTTCCACCTTATGAGGATTCTGAGGCTGAAGATTCCATTCCCTCAGCTTCTCCCCCTGAAGACTACTCCTTTGGGGAACCTTTGCATACCATGAGGGAACATTTCCACTGGGAAGGCCAGGATTACTCAGATTCTAAGAAAAGGCTCCGAGAGTTCCTTTTACTACCCCAGCACAGACCTCTTGCTATCCCTCCTGTTTTTGATATTGTGGATGATGTTTACTTGGAGTCTAGTTTAAATCCAGACTCTCTACCTCCTGCTCCAGCCAAACCAGACAGATACTACAGAGTACCTGACTAACATAAATTCCTTTATAAAAGCCTTGTAGCTGACCCAGAAACAATTTCCCAGGGTCCTAAGGGAGCAAAAGCTTCTATGGCTAAAAATCCTGTGCCCTCTGAAAGGGATTCCAGAGCCCTAGATAGATGGGGAAAGAAAATTTACACCTCAGCAACTCTGGCTATGAGAGCATTAAATTGCCAGTTTCACATGCTGAAATATCAACAATTCCTAATGTCTCAGTTAAAACAAAAAATGAGCACACATTCAGAACAGCCTGAATTCAAGGAAATGCAGGATCTGTTGCATGCAGCTGAACAGGTGGGCAAACATACCTTGCAATGTGGATTTGATTCATTGGAAGCTTCCTGTAGAGCAGCTGTTACTGGCTCTGTCATACGTAGACATGCTTGGTTAAAAGAACAAACCCTCCCTGACCATGTTAAAGTAAAATTATTGGATGCACCTTTATAACAGGATGTATTATTTGGTGTCAAAGCAGAAGAGGTTTTAAAGAAAATGCAGGATAAGGCAAAGTCTATGCAAATGGTCAAGGATTTTTTGCAGGTACAACCCCCTCGTTTCAGCAGAAATTGGCCAACAAAAAACTGGTCCTTTCCAGCTTCAGACAGATCACAGAGGGGCAAATACAGATGCCCAAGAGGCAGAGGTCAGTCACAAGGCCCTTACAAACCTCGCCAATGGGGTTCTGCTACCCAGAAAGGAGGAGAAGAAGACAGGCCCCATGCTAGCAGAAGACAAACACAATGACTCAGTCCTCAAACTACCAAGCAAATCTCTCCTGGCAGCTCCCTTGGGAGGAAAATTAGCATTTTTTACAGACAACTGGCACAGCATCACAAAAGACAAATGGGTCCTAAACATTGTCTCTCAAGGATACAAATTCCACTTTCATACCTTACCAAGGATAAAAGGAATGCCAAACCTGCCACCAAATCAATGGGCAGAGGCACAAAAACAAATTACAGCTCTCATGGACATGAGAGCCATTCAACAGGTACCTACACAGGAGCAAGGGCAAGGATTTTACTCAAAACTTTTTCTAGTCCCAAGAAAAGGCAAAGCATGGAGACCCATTCTGGATCTTTCAATTCTGAACACCTATCTGCAAGTACCAAAATTCAAAATGCCAACACTACAGCAGCTTCTTCCCATGCTGGGCAAGAATGCTTGGCTAGTCACTTTGGACCTCAAGAAGGCATACCTGCATGTCCCTATCAGACAAAATTGCAGAAGATACCTCCGCTTCATTGCAGGTTCAACGCATTATCAATTCTCTGCACTGCCCTTTGGCTTATCTACTGCGCCCAGGGTCTTCACAAAATGCCTGGCACCAGTAATTGCATACTGCAGACAAAGAGGAATTCAAATATACCCATACCTGGACGACTGTCTTATTCAATCAGAAAGCAAGGGCATTCTTTTAAAGCATCTGGCATTTGTCAGACACCTTATAAGTTGCCTAGGGTACACAGTAAATGAAAATAAATCAAAACTAGTACCCTCACAAAACATAATATTCCTGGGTGCCAGCTTGAATACAATGGCCCAGATGGCTTTCCTCGTGCCAGACAAGCAATGACAGCTGTTTCAGTATTTCAAAATAATGGCAACAAAGACCCAACTCCCTGGAAGAAAAATTCTGCAGGCCTTGGGATTCATGGCATCTTGCATTCTTCTAATACCATTTGCAAAACTGCATATGAGGAAATTACAATGGTACCTGAAAAGTGTATGGACTCAGCACAGCCACAGCTTGGAAACTGATACCACTCATTCCCTGCCTTCAACAGGAATTTCTATGGTGGGCATAGGCATGTCACCTCAACAAGAGTCAGCCTTTCACCTTACCCACAGCCAGGCAAACTATGGCAACAGATGCATCGGACTATGCCTGGGGAGCACACATGGCAGGAAAGTGCATTCAGGGCAAATGGATTACAGATCAGAGACACCTGCATATCAATCAAAAAGAAATGCTAGCAGTGCAGAATGCCCTAACAGCTTTCAAGGACCTTCTACACCCAGGACAACTACTAATAAAGACAGATCTCCCTCACAAACTGTTGGGTCCTGTAGGAGGCCCCAGAATACAGGGATAGGGCCTTTTTTTGGGGGAGGGTGGTCTGCATGGGACATATTACTTATGCCCGTATCTTTTTAGTGAGGAACCTGTATGGGCATTCCAACTGTTGGCGCTCATAGGTACATACCAAAGGGGCACTCAATGATAGGTCTGGATGAATGTCAATACAGTGGAAATACTGACTTCCCTTGACCATAGATGCTGCCTTGTTTATAAGTTGTGCAACATATAATTTATTTTCACCACTGCTGATACCCTTGATGATAAAAGCCTAGATTATCTATGTGTATCCCCAAGTCTCTGACTACTGGTCATCTCTCTAAGGGGTGTGTTGTCAATATGATAATTACCAAGGGATGCACACTCCAAAGGATACAGCGCATTTTGGCATTGTTTTAGTCCATGGCTCTTTTGACAATCAGTTGTTTGGTCTGTGTCAGCCCCTCCCGGAGCAACATTTATGTCAGTGGTGATTCAACATTGTGCCCTAATTGCCAATCATCTGTAAATTTAGTCAGCCAGACACACCATTGACATTCGCCTTTTGACTTCGGTAGAAGTAAATGCCAAAAGGAGCGTCCAAGGACTGATCCCCCAGGGGACTCCACCTGTATTGGCCCTTTAGACAGGTGTTCCCAAATTTAACTTCCCAAGGTCTGTGAGCCAGCTGCTCATCCATCAGCATTATACGGATTTGTAACTAACCTTCTTGAGTTTGTCAACAATGACCGAGTGCGGGGTATTGTGTCAAAATGCCTTGCCAGGTCAAGGTAGGCAGAAATGTGAACAATTGTTCCCTCATCCATTGCTTTGTTGACCATCTCAAAGAAGTCCACCAAGTTGAGTAGGCATGATCTGCCCTTGATGAAACCAAACTGGATTGGACCCAGTGACTGGGGGTTTGCTATTTCTCTATGGATCATCCCCATGATAATTCTTTCCATGGCTTTACATATAAGACTAATAAGTGGGGAGACTTATGGGTCTATAGTTTCCAGGGACTGTAGATGGCCCAACTTTGTACAAAGGGATCACTGTTGCCTTTCTCCATTCATGGGCACAAAGTCTGTTTGGAGGCTATAGTTAAATAAGTAATTGCAGAGGCCCTAATACAGGTCACGTCGTTTCTATGCTATTTAGTTTCGCACATCCTGGGATATTAGCTCCAGCCCATTGATGTGTTCTTGGTCATAGTCCCTAGTAATATTAGGGGGAGTTATATTTGATGATATTTCCTAAGGGAAGGTTGAGGGGGGGGGAGAGAAGAAAACTTGGAGCTGAATTTATCAGCCAGGAGATTTGCTATATCTTTTGGCTCAGTATAAGTGGCTCCATTTACAATGAGCTCTGCACACAATTGTGTATTGCCTTTGAAATTGTGGACATAGTTTCATAGGTTCATAAATAGGTCCTAGGCTATCGGCCCTAGGGCCTATATAAGCCTAGCCAAATGGTACCATAGTTAAAGAATGCTTTATGGTTGGCCCTTGGCCTGGGAGGCCAAACGTACCACATAAATGGCTTTGGTAGACTTTATCCTAAGTTGTTTGTTTAGTTTGATGAGAGTGCTTTTAACCTTTTGGGTGCTGCACCTCGCCATGTAATCCTTTTGCCACATAATTTTCTTCCCTCCTGTTACACAGCTTTGATTGATTCTTGTAGGATTCCACTAGGGTGGCTGATTTTTTGAGTTAGTTCTGTACTTCTTCCTGGTGGGTACATCTGCCTCTATGTAGCTATTAACATGCTTATACATGGGTTTCTCAGTAACAGTTCTGCATAGTCAGAAGTGTTCTCAGGGCTTCTATGTGGGGCTTGTAACCTTGCCAGGTTCTCACTTAATAGCGGGAGGTTAGCCTTAGAATAGTTTCTGAATATTCCAGGTTTAGCTGGGGGGTCCAAGTTTTATTTTTACTTCAAAGGAGTCCATTTTGTGGTTTGACCCTACAAGGCAAGACATTAAAGTAGGGGTTCTGCAGCAGTCTTCCATATTAGTGAGGACCAGATCCAGTATGGTTGCACCCATGGTTGGTGTATAGACTATCTCTCCTGGGTCCAGGGGAGTTTGCCTTGCAAAAATCCAGAAATCTCTGTGCCAGTGCGTTTGGTTTTATATAGGATTCCCAGTTAATAGTGGGATAATTAAAGTCACCCATGAATATGGTATTGGGTTGGATGGTAAGTTTAAAAACATGTTATGGGATTCTTGGGTCAGAGGGGGGACCTATAGCTTACAAGGTTAAGTGGTATTGGATTTTACCTATGGTCATTTTGAACATGGAGCAGCCAAGTGCATTGGTCCTGTTTGATCAGCCTTGAACTATATTTATTGTTGATGGGTAAATAGAGACATCGCAGTAATCTTAGTTCCTGCCTGTAAAAGTAGCTGGTTCAATGTCTGGCGGAAAGCATTATAACCTTGTATTGTTGGTGTGTTTCTGCCCAAAACCATGTCTCATAACGCCACGGACATCACCATTCTCTGTGGGTAAAGAGAGCTTTAACTGATTTTGTGCTCGTTAATCTTGTCCATGCTCTAATAGACTCTAG
>NC_056732.1:1305668344-1305751099 GCF_019279795.1 Protopterus annectens
GTTTGCATGACTCCTGTGGATGTAAATGTTGGCTACAACCTTTCTTAACACACCATTAACCTGCTGCTCTATTAATCTGTCTGCTCCCTATTGTGAAGCCTGTCTTGTACAGATTTTGCATGAATAATTATGATGATAAAGCAAACAGCAACATAACAGAAGAAAGGTCCCAAGAAAGCTGATCTGGGCAGTACTGTGGTGGTTTGAAGTCCCAGAAACATTGGTAGAATTAGTGCAGGCTATGTACAAGGACTCAATGACTCAAGTCTGAACAGTGTTCAGCTTCAGAGAGGGGTTCCCAGTGGGAGCGGGTGTACACCAGGGTTCAGCTCTGAGCCCACTGCTGTTCATACTGGTGATGTACTACATTAGCACACAGGTTGGAGGGGACAGGTCAACAAAGTTGCTGTTTGCAGATGATGTGGCATTGCAGGCAGACTCTGAGCAAGAACTTCAGCAAAGTATAGGAGAATGGAATGCAAAACTCAAGGCACATGGGATGAAAGTAAGCACAGTTAAGATGATGGTAATGGCAGCAATTTGGGGAAATCAGAAGAAGCTGAGAATAGGGATAGAAGGGAAGATAGTGGCAGATAGGTTCAGTGCTAATTTTACCTCCCCCTCACCCCGTAAAGGGCCCATATCTATACAGGAAGAATGCAGAATCCCTGTAATCACAACTACGCAGGTAAAAGCTGCACTCTCTAAAGCCAAAAACACAGCATCCATGGGACCGGACAACATCCCAGGCTGCGTTTTACACGAACTTCAGAACGAACTGGCTCCCCACTTAAGCCTTATGTTCAATAATAGCCTTGTATCAGGCTTTGTGCCCACTGGATGGCAAACAGCAACAGTTATCCCACTCCACAAAGGGGGAGCCTCCACTGATCCCAGGAACTATCGACCTATTAGCCTAACGAGCCTGGTCTGCAAGACCATGGAATGTATCATCACGGAACTCATAAACAAAGACATTGGTAACCTCCAAACTCTGGATCCCACCCAGTTCAGGTTTGAGAAAGGCAGATCGTGTCTCCTGAACCTGATCGACTTCTTTGAGGCAGTCACCAAAGCCGTGGATGAGGGTAAGGTTGTTCACACAGCCTATCTTGACTTCACCAAGGCTTTCGACACCGTCCCCCATTCTGGAATTATAGCTAAACTAGGTATAAATCCCTACGTCACAAGATGGGTTGCCAACTGGCTCACTGACAGAACCCACACTGTAAAATTTGCAGACTCCAAATCTGACCTCAAAGCAGTGACAAGTGGAGTACCACAGGGTTCCATCCTGGGACCTCTCCTGTTTGGCATCTACTTCTCTGAAGTACAGGCTAACACAGAAGGTCTCTGGCTAATTAAGTTCGCAGGTGACTGCAAACTAGGAGCCATAGTCAAGTCCCCAAATGATGTGGGCATCCTACAGAAGGGCCTCACTGAGACAGATGCCTGGTGTCAGAGCCATGGCCTCAAGCTCAATGCCAAAAAGTGCAGTGTCATCCCCTTTGGTAAAAACTCTGTACCCTTGAATTACCACATAGGCAGCAATCTACTTAACACCGAATGCATGATAAGAGACCTTGGGACCCAGGTGGATAGTAGTCTTTCCTTTGATAGTTACATCGCCACAGTAGTCAGGAAGTCCTTCTACATGGCACACCTCATCATTAAAGGGTTTTCATCCAGGAAAAAAGCGGTCATTGTTCCCCTCTACTTGACACTCATTAGACCCATTACAGAGTACAATGCCCCTTTTGGAATGTACCTCACAAGACATCTGCAGCAGCTGGAAAGGCCACAAAAGTACCTCACAAAGAGGATTACTGGCCTCAAACAAATGCCCTACACTGACCACCTCAAAAAACTCCAGCTTTACTCTGTAGCATAGTGCCTACTCTGAGGTGATCTCTGCCTAACATATAAAGCTATGTCAAACCCAGAGCTGTTGGATGTGCTACACCTAAAGAAACCCCAATCCCTCCAAGCTACACACTCTAGGGACCTAAACCTTGTCACCACAATAAACAGGACATGCTGAAGGGATAGATTCCTGTCCCAGAGACTTCCTATACTCTGGAATAAGCTACCCATTTATGTCAAGTAAAGTTCTTCATTAGCACTCTTCAAGATAAATCTTGATGAGTGGATGGGAAATAGGAAATACACCCCGGGGATGACTTCCATGTCTCTGCTCGACAGTGGCACAGGAAAATAACTTTCCTGGGTAGCGTAGCCATGGAACCTTGTTGGCTAGGCTTATGTAGGCCCTTGGGCCGATAGCCTAGTACCTACCTATGGACATATGAACCTATGAACAGGTAATCAGATTCAAGTATCTGGGAGGGGTGGTTGAGGAGAAGGGAAGTCTGAATGAAGAACTCAAAAATAGAATCAGAGGGCCTGCAGCCAAATGGCATAGAGTGTCAGGTGTAGTCTATGACAGAAGAATGCCAAAGAAGCTGAGATGTAAGGTGTACAAGACAGTAGTGTGACCAGTTTTACTGTATAGTACAGAAACCTGGGCAGTTAAAGCAGAACAGTTGAAGAAGCTAGAGGTGATGGAAATGAGGTGCCTGAGAAGGGTGGTAGGATGCACACTGTGGGACAGACGAAAAAATTAAGACATAAGAGCAGAAGCCAAAGTAGCCCCAATTGCAGAAAAGATCAAAGAGAGCAGATTACAGTGGTTTGGACACGTGTGGAAAAGCAAAAGACAATTTGGTGAGGAAAATTTTGGGACAGACAGGAAGAAGGTAAGAGGAAGTGAGGACGTTCAGCAAAGAGGTGAATGAATTCTGTGAAAGAAGAATGGAGACAGTCAGGCATGAGTGTTGATGAAGGCAGGAGTGTGGCACTGAATCAAGAGTGTTGGCAACAGTTAACACAATACCCCAATCCCATGTAGAAAAAAAGGGAAGAACAGGACTGATGATGATGATAACACAACGCAAATATGTACAGAAGTGAAACATGAACTCATCCATTAGTACGTCTGTATGTATATTCCTGTCACCAACTGTCCATCTCTTCCCACCCCCTTCTCTGTCGTCCAGTAAACCTCCTTTATTCCAAAATGTTTCCATAAGCCATGTTTCCACTAACAATTCTATACTTGCTCCCTCATTTGTATCATAACATCTGTAGCATGCATAGAAGGATTGAATGACTGCAAATGTCATGACAATCGTGTAAATCATGACATCTGAAATGTGACCATAACACATATCTGCTCAGTATTCCATTAGATTCAGGCATGGTTATATGTGTATGCTTCTTATTTACATTAAAGTCAGCACAGAGCACCATGGTCTGCTGCTAATTCCCATTCTAAGTTCAGCACCTCAAGATATGATTACACATGTGCTAATACTGTGCTGTGTCCACTTCCATTGAGGAGAATACATTTAGCTTTGGACACAGCTCTATCCCACTTTTCCCACAGACATTTTCTTTGCATCACACTGATGAGGTCATCCTGTCAAAAATGCAGTCTCTCTCCACTTAAGAGTCAGACTTCCCCTATGGTGCTTGTGACTAATACTGTGCTATCTAGATTGTGTAACTAGATAGGTAGGAGGTTCATATGGGGGACGTGTGTGTGTGTGTGTGTGTGTGTGTGTGTGTGCGTGCGTGCGTGCGTGTGTGTGTGTGTGTGTGTGTGTGTGTGTGTGTGTGTGTGTGTGTGTGTGTGTATGTGTGTGTGTGGCTGCAATATCAGGTACATATAGCTCTTTGAACAGGCATGCTGTATCAACTTCCAGTCAGAGCTAAATTTAACCTGGATGAGTATTCTACTATCCCCTTATTCCAGTTTTACCATAAACATCTTGTTTGCAACACAGTGATGAGGTCATCCTGTCAAAAGTGCACTGCCTCCTCACAAGATTCAGACTTCTGTGGTGCTTGTGGCTAACACTGTTCTCAAGATTTTGTAACTGGTAAGGTAGGTGGCTCAAATCTGACAATGAAGAGCTTGAGTGTCTTTGTGGTTCTAATATCATGGAATTAAACCTTCAACAACAGATGTGCTGCATCCACTTAGGTATACATTTCATCTTTGGACACAGCTCTTTGCAGTTTATTCTACTTTTAAAACAGATATATTCTCTGCACCACAGTGATGAGGTCATCTGTCAAAAGTTTACTCTCTCCCTTTAAGAGTCAGATTTCTCCTGTGGTGCTAATGCTCTGCACTCTAGCATGCATAACTAGATAGGCAAGAGGTTCAAATCTCACAGTGGGTGACTTCTGTGTGTGGCTTCAATGTCAGTTATGTATAGCTTCCTGAATTGACATGCTGTATAGTCAGTGGAAGATTTTAATATGTGAGGGAACTCCCCCTCCCCCTACTCCACCTTTATCATAAACATCCTCTCTTCATCCCACTGATGAGGGCAGCATGCTAAAATTGCACACTGTGCACTTACAACTCACAGTTCTCCTGAGGTGATTGTAGCTAATTCTGTGTTGTATATAGTATGTAAATAGGTAGGGGGTTCAAATCCAGCATTGGGTAAATAATTTCAGAGTGTGTACTGTCATATACAATTGTGTCCATGACAACACCCCTTATGTAAAATTCCACTTAGGAAACATACTTTTCTTGGCAGAGGATTACCCTATAGATTTGTATTACCCCCAGGCAATAAACATTTTGGAAACACAATGCTTACATCATGCTATCAAAAAAGAACCACATTAAAGTGGGTTATATGAGTTACTCCATGGGACTGTCTGCTGATACTGTGCTCTGTAAAGTGTATAAGTACTGAGGGAGGGGATTTGAATCCAGCAGTGATGGACTACTCTCCATGGGTGTTTGTTTGTCATGCTTTCTAGAGAAGGCATTTAATGCATGTAGTATATGTAGCTATGAAGTATTACTGTGCACTTCAACCATCTTCATACATTTTTAGAAGAGCAACAACTTATGAAAGAAAGGTGATGTCATCCATTCAAATGTGCACTGTCAAAATTGTAAAAGAACATCTCTTCTGGTGAATGCAATTCAGGCAGTGTCCTGTACCTTGTGATGTTTGGTAGTCTGTTAACCTCCAGCCATTACTTCTTAGATTCATTTGTGTGATTATGTCTGTAAATATGCAGGTAGGTAATAATGTTGTCATCCAGCTACATGTTGTATACATTTATGGATGTGGATTCCTATTACAATGATTTATGCTCCTTTTTCACACAGAAATGCTTTCTTTAATAATGATGATGCCATGGGATGACATTTGTCTTTCCCATGAGAACTATTAAGCATTTTCCTGTGGCATGTGGACATGAGACTGTGTTCTGTATGCTGGTGCCTTAGTAAGGCATGTGTGTGTTGAATCTGTGATTATCCACACATTGTACCTAATTGCTATTCTCCCATCACAGTAACAACCTTTTTACACATCTCATGTGTCTGGGTATACCTAGCAGCAGACAATATTGTGTGAGAAACACACATATAGCAACTCAATTTTAAAGAAATAACAGGCACACATCTCCCTGGCAGCAATGAAATGATGTCACAGCTTCAAAGACAAAATATCTCACACTTGTAGCACCAGTGGCATCGTGATACATTCATTCTTTCCAGTATCACTTAGATGGTGTCATCACATAGCCAGGTGTTCAAAACCAACACTGGCTGACTGTAAGCATTGCATGTCCTTCATAAGTGTATACTAAATTAAGACCACATGGGCCTTTTTAAGCATAGCCGTGCATCCCAAATCTCTGAGACGTTCTGGTACCCACAATAGGTGTAAACAGGGACTTGGGAGATGAAACAGTATCATAAACTACTGCTTTGCATGAATGACATTCACAAGTGTTGTAATGTGTACAATTACAGTGGGAGAAATCTCCCCTAGCCCTTTTATCTCATACAGATTGCAACATAATCATATGATGTAATGATTTTGCATAGGTGAAGTCTCCCAGCTTTGTTAAGATTTTCACTAAAACCACATGGGCCTTTTTAAGCATAGCCATGCATCCCAAATCTCTGAAAAGTTCTGGTACCCTCAATAGGTGTAAGCAGGGACTTGGGAGATGAAACAGTATCATAAACTACTGCTTTGCATGAATGACATTCACAAGTGTTATAATGTGTGCAATTGCAGTGACAGAACTCTCCCCCAGCCCTTTTTTCTCATACAGATTGCAACATAATCATATGATGCAATGATTTTGCATAAGTGAAGTCTCACAGCTTTGTTAAGACTTCCACCATGGCACGTGTGATTTGTACACATGTTTACAGTTGCTGGGCTTACCTCACTTGCTGTTCAATTCCAGCCAAGTGGAACAGTCTGTGACTGTATTGACATTGCACAAACAACACTACATGAAGTTATTATTCTCATTTTTTGTTTATTTATTATTAATTCAAATAATATATATGTTTATGTTATTTACATGCTGTTTATCGCTGGAATGCCTTGTGAGCATGTCTAGTATAATCCTCTATTTAGATGTGCTTCATTTACAAAAGGGACCTTGAAGTACTGCAGTGTCATTGGATCTGTGTTGTCATATGTCCCTGCTGCATTCTGAATGCTATTATATTACCTTTTATGTTGCACATATATATACAGCACATGCTTGTCTAACATCTGTCAGTGTAATATAGCCCCCCATATCTACGGTTGTGCAATGACAAATGTTATAAAATGTTCCTTTTGGCTATGGATGATACAGCTGCTGTACGGCTCATGCCTTGATTCTGCAGCATGAAGTGGAGAATATGGCATTACAGTCAGTTATCGCACATACATTCCCTGTATATGCATGTCACAATATAAATAATCGAGGAAGAAATGAAAATCGGAAGAGAGACCTTAGAATGACCCTCACACATACTGTTGATACTAAAGAGGTATGTAGTATTATAAGGAGCAATTGGAAAATACTTACATTGAATGAAGAGTTTAAAGAAACTGTGGGAGAAGCCCCAAAGTTTAGTTTCAGGAACGCCAAGAACCTAAAACAGATTTTATGTAAAGATAATGTACTGACCACCTGTATTGAACAACAAAGGAAAGGTACTTTCCCATGTAGAAGTGTACTATGTGCAAATATATTTGTACAGAGAATAGCTTTGTACATCTAGTTACTGGAATAGAATATGTGAGCCATTTTTATGCGGATTGCACCATGAAGAATAGTGTATATCTAGCCACATGTTTGCTATGCAAACATTTTTATGTTGGAAAAACTGTAAGACAGCTAAAAGAGAGACTTTCAAAACATATCAGTGATATAAGATTGAAAGATTATCAGAAATCCCTTAGCAAAACATATAAGGGACAATACTGGACACAGTTTTAATTTTAGGGTTTTACAGATATTATGTTTTTCGGAGAGAGGAAGAGATATGAATAACATTTTAGAACAAAAAGAGATGAATTGGATTGGGAAATTAATGGCTCAGAGAGCACCAGGACTGAATACAGCTTTTCCAATGAAGCGGCACTAAAAGGGCGGAGGCTAAAAAGACATATGTGATTGGACCAGCTCATGGAAGTTGGTCATGAGGAAGCCTACTCATTGGAAGAGAGCAGAAATAAAAAGAAAAGGAACACGGTAGATAGAAGGATCTGAGGAAGGATCGTTGTTGGATCCGAAAGCGCTTATCCAGTTTACTGCTCCACCTGGACATTTTTATTTTGTTTTAATTTGTTTTTGGCCTTTTTTCCAGTTTAATAAATGTTTTATCTTTACATGGAGTCTCATTTGAGAGATTAATAGCATTTGATAAGCTACCTGCTCTGGATGTGGAATACGTGTTGGCGTGTTTTGTGTTTTGGACTTGTTTTTCATGCAGCATCCTCCTGTTGTCCCTTGCTTTTTGTTGTGCATGTATATATATATATATATATATATATATATATATATATATATATATATATATATAAACATTTCCAAGAAAAAATCTTAAATCTTCTAGACTTTGTTGCATACTTGGGAGCCTTAAGCCTTACATTACATATGTCCTGTCATTGTTCCCTTGTAAATTGCTTGTCTAATATCTCTTCTCAATCTTTTCTAACCTCCTCTAATTGATTCCTATAGTTATTGTGCAATATTTTATATGTACTTCACTCAACTAAAAACTCTACCAGAGCAGGTCTTTCACTTAGGATTCCCACATCCCTTTCTCTTTGCCTATACTCTGATATTAATCCCTGATAGGGAAAGCAGTCTCTGGTCTGCAGTCCGTCTTGGCCTCTTCCCATTCTAATACCTTTCCCTCTCTAGTTCTTTGGTCCCAGTACCTTGGTTCCTTTGTCATTTTCTCCAGTAAATTCCTGCCCCGTCTTGCCTATTCTCTATACCCTTAATTGCAGTCAGTCCTAATGGCAAAATCTCCTTTTTCTATTCTTAAGTTGGCTTAGTTCTTAGAATACTTTCTGCTACTTTATGAGTATACTATTCTGTATGGCTGCTGTTATTCTCCTTAAGGATCTACGTCCAAAATCCCACTCTTTCCTTATTTCTTGAATTGTTACTCTAATTCATCATCATCCCTTTCTGCTTTGAATTATAGCTTTCTGTTTGGGTTATGTATATGAGCCTTAACTGTGTAGTTCTAAAATATCCCTTCAAATCAGGTAATCTTAAACCACCTTGTTACATTTAAAAGATCAACTTATTCCACTTGACCCTTGCCCTCTTCCTCTCCCAAATAAATTCCTTCAATTCTTCATAGGTTCATAGGTAGGTACTAGGCTATTGGCCCTAGGGCCTATATAAGCCTAGCCAAAAGGTACCCTGGCTTTCGCCACCCAAGAAAATAATTTTCCTTTGTCACTGTCGAGCAGAGCGACAGAAGTGATCCCTGGGGTGAATTTCCTATCTCCCATCCAATCATCAAGATTTTTCTTGAAGAGTGCTAATGAGGAGCTTTGTTTGATATAGATAGGTAGTTTGTTCCAGAGTATGGGAAGTCTCTGGGCCAGGAATCTATCCCTCCAGCATGTTCTGTTTATTGTGGTGACAAGGTTTAGGTCCCTAGAGTATGTAGCTTGGAGGGATTGGGATTTCTTTAATTGGAACATGTCCAAAAGCTCTGGGTTTGACATAGCTTTGTGTGTTAGGCAGAGATCGCCTCTGAGTAGGCGATATGTGATGGAGTAAAGCTGCAGTTGTTTGAGATGGTCTGCGTAGGGCATCTGTTTCAGGCCAGTAATCCTCTTTGCGAGGTATTTCTGTGGCCTTTCCAGTTGTTGTAGATGTCTTGTGAGGTACATACCAACCTGACTACTGTGGCAATGTGATTATCAAAGGAGGGACTACTGTCCACCTGTGTCCCAAGGTCTCTTATCACACTTTTGTTGTTAAGTAGACTACCGCCTATGGTAGTTCATGGGTACAGAGTTTTTACCAAAATGGATGAGAATGCCCTTTTTGGCATTGAGCTTGAGGCCATGGCTTTGACACCAGGCATCTGTCTCAGCGAGGCCCTTTTGCAGGACTCCCACATCTTTTGGAGTTTTGATTATGGCTCCTAGTTTGCAGTCATCTGCGAACTTCATTAGCCAAAGACCTTCTGTGTTAGGTTGTACTTCAGAGAAGTAGATACCAAACAGGAGAGGACCCAGGACTGAAACCTGTGGTACTCCACTTGTCACTGGTGTGAAGTTGGATTTGGAGTCTGCTACTTTCACAGTGTGGGTTCTGTCAGTGAGCCAGTTGGCAACCCATCTTGTGACATAGGGATTTATACCTAGTTTAGTGAGTTTATCTATAATTCCAGAGTGGGGGATGGTGTCAAAAGCCTTGGCGAGATCTAGATAGGCTGTCTGAACCACCTTACCCTCATCTACAGCTTTGGTGACCGCTTCAAAGAAGTCTATCAGGTTTAGGAGACATGATCTGCCTTTTACAAAATTGAACTGGGTGGGGTCCTGAGATTGGAGATTACCAATGTCATTGTTTATAAGTTCCATGATGATACGTTCCATAGCCTTGCAGACAGGGCTCATCAGGCTAATGGGGCAGTAGTTTCCGGGGTCTGTGGTGGCTCCCCCTTTGTGGAGTGGGATAACCATTGCTGTGCACTGTTCAGTGGGCACATAGCCTGAGGTGAGGCTATGATTGAACATGGTACTTAGGTGGGGTGCCAGTTCGTTCTGTAGTTCATGTAGAAAGCAGCCTGGGATGTTGTCAGGTCCCATGGATGCTGTGTTCTTGGCTTTGGAGAGTGTGTTTTTTACCTGTGCAGCCATGATTACAGGAACTTTGCATTCTTCCGGTATAGAGATGGGCCCTTTAGGGGATATAAGGGGGGTAAAGTTAGCACTGAACCTATCTGCCAGGATGTTGGCAATATCAGTTGGTTCTGTATATTTAGTGCTATTGTGCTGTAACTCAGAGCAGATCTGAGCGTTGCAATTGAGATTGTTGACATAGCTATAGAATGCTTTGTGGTTGTCTTTAGAGTCAGTGGCAATTTTATTTTCATAGCTAGCTTTGGAGGATTTTATGAGGGATCTCAGCTTCTTACTGAGGCTGACCAGGGAGTTCCTCCAATCATGGGATTTTACTCTTTTTTTCCAACAGTTTCTTTCTTCTGTTGTAGAGTTTGTTTATGGCAGGGGACCACCAGATTGGCTTCCTTTTTTTGGAGGATAGCATCTTGGTTCTATTAGGGATTGCATGATCCATGCACTCATGTAAGTGCTTATAAAGTGCATTTGTGTAGGATTCAGCAGTCATACCTCTATTTGTTTGTTGATCATGTCATCCCAGGTAGACAGATACTGGATCCCCTTAGAATGACACCAGTAGCTTAGCCAATTGTTGAAGTCAATCATTTTGTCCTTGTACTGTGGTATCATTCTGGGTGATGGCAGGATGCTACTCAGGGCTAGGGTCATACCTGCCTGGGCTACAAGATCAGACAGCTCCTCCATGTCCATTTTCATGTAGTCCAGGGAGGTACATCTCAGGTCATTCACACCAACATGGACAATGACAGAGTCATATTTGTTCTTGTTGTGGAGTGACCTGAGTGCATGCATTATGTGGTGGATCCTGGCACCCGAGAGACAGCCGACAGTAACTTTCTCCTTGTTTAGCCTGGTGAATGGAACATCAGTGTGCCTGACTATAGAGTCACCTATGACTGGAGTGCTGGGTACGTTGTTTTGCCTTATGGGCTGTGGTTGAGTGGTACACTGAGTTTGTGGGCTATGTGTCATTTGGGTTGTGTTGGGCAGTGGAGGTTGCTTGTGTTTCTGCTTTGGAGGTCCTTGTTGCTTGGGCAAGTTTTTACTGAGAGCCTCTGTGAATGTAAGTGTGTGTTTTGTGTTTCTATGTGTGTGTGTTTTGGTGGTCTAGGTTTTGAGAGACTATGTGATGAGTGTGGTGTGGTGCAAGTGTTTACCTTCTCCTCTTGACTGTCTAGTCCAGTCTTGGGTGAAGAGAGCTTTGCTTCCAGTTTGGCTATATAAGTGCATCTCTCACGGGTTGTAGTGTTTGGTGGTAGGAGGAGAGGGTTGTCTGTGTACATGAGGCAATTGCTACATTGCCCCAAGATGCCCAGATTCATCAGGTAGATAGGAGAAAACACCGGGAGCTGACCCTTAGACATGCCTGGATAGGTGCTTATTTGTTAAGTACTAGAAACTGTTTTCCTCTAGACAAGTGAGGAAAGTTGAGTGCTGTAGTAATTTGTAGCTTATTTAGTGCTTACAATGAGTTCTGAACAAGTGCTGAGCTCAAAGAAACAGACGAGTGCTGAAACTAAAAAACTGGCTAGTTCTAAGAAACAGAATTAAGCTAGAAGGCTTCCCTCCAACACAAAAAGGTTTGGGGGCTCAGAAGCCCACAAACAATCCTGGACACAGCAAATCTGTATCCAGACTAGACTACCAACAGGAAAGGCAGGAAACAAGCTTAGAATTTTTTTTTTAAGTGGAAAGAGAGAAAGGAGGAGCAGAAACTAAGTTTATTTTATTAATTATTGTCCACAAATTCTTCTCTGGTTAATAAAAATATGTTTGACCTGTATTTAAAACTAAAGAGACTAAAAACATTTTCAGTGCTTGTATCTTGCTGTTGATATCCATAATCAAGAGCTTCCAGTTTCTCAGTTTTTCTATTATTGTTTTGTCTCTTACCCACATATCCTTAGCTCCCATAACATAATCCTTTTTAATCCATACCTGTGTCCATGTAGATATGGGTATTACTGAACCAATATATGGTGTGAGTACTTGCTTTACAGCTATAACCTTTGTTTTATCTTCATTAATTTTATATCCCCAAAAGACTTGAAACTGTCAAAAAATGTTCCACAACACTTAGATGTCCTTTTCTGGTTTTATCAGGTACAAAATAGTATTGTCCACAAATAAAGTCGACTTTTCTTGATTACCATACCAATTATATCCTTGAATTTCTGAGTCTCTTATTTTCTTCACTAATGGCTCTTAATATAAAGCAAATAACAAAGGGTAGAGTGGACACCTCTGCCTTGTTCTTCTGTTTAGACACAACGTAGATAGGAACCCTCCCACTTTAATTCTTGCTTCTGATCCCTCATATATTCTCCTAATTAGTCTTACTATTGTATCAGAGAATTCAAATGTTTCCATTGCCCTACTCATAAAATCCCAGCTTACTTTGTCAAATGCTTTCTGTGTATTAAGACCAACCAACATCAGTAGAATTTTCTTATATTCTGCTTCCCTATGGATCATCATTGTTCTATTAATGTTTTCAAAACGTTGGCTCCTCTCCACAAAACCATATTGATCCATATCTATCAATTTTGGTGACAACTTTGCCATTCTTTTAACTATTATAGAAATATAGTCACAGTTTAAAATTGAAATTGAAGCTGAATCTGATGGGTCTTTGCCATATTTAAGTATTCTAACCACCACAGCTTTCTTCCATGTGGTTGGTGCTTCCCCTCTTTTTAAAATACTGTTAAACAAAAGCTTCTAGATCTTTATCAATTTCTTCCCTCCTAGCTTCCAGTCTTCAACAGGAATCCATCCATTCCAAGTGCCTTTCCATCACTTCCTATCATAACTGCTAGTTATTGAGCTTCATCTACTTCTTATCTTGGCATACTTAAGTCTTCCATAAATATTTCCACTTGTGCTGTTTCTTGAGTTCTACATTTCTTTGCTTTATACTAATTGTTATAAAATTTATGAAATATCACAATTACTTCTATAGGATCTGTGCTTATTTTTCCTTGTGAAAGGCTCCCTAAGTTTGGCAACAACCCTTTCAACTTTCTGTTACCCAAGTCATTGTGCTAAAAGCTTTTGTGTTCTAGAGTTATTATAAAAAAAAAAAAAAACAGTTGCTTAACAGGAGCCCTTCTAAACTCAAGCATATTATCCAGATACTTTCTTATTTTCTCTTTAACACTCTGCAGTTGCATCTCTTAGCCCACTTAGTTCTATATCCCTCTGCCTTGGCTACCTTTTACAACAGCCTTTTACAACAACCTTTGTGCCTCTGAGTACCTCCTCAACAACCTCTGCCCCCTCTATGCTTTCTCTGCATTCTCTCCCATCTACTTCTGTTTTATATATACTTGCATGTTGACTACACTTCTGTTACCCCTTCACATCTCTCCTCTCTTCCCATGTCTGCTACTCTTGTCGCTCACACTGATTCCCTTCTTCATCCTCTCATCTGCTCCTGTATTTCCCCTTGTGCTGTCTGTCCTCCCTATTTCCTATTCAGGTAGTTAATCAAGGTTGTAGTGGAGTTCCTACTTTTGTTGCCCTTGTGAATGCCTGGCATGTCTCTTCCAGTTGAATTTTTTGACATGTATATTTATTTGTATAAAAATTCTGTTGTAAAGTTTTACTAATTGCTATGTACATTGGAGCATTTCTCCACTGGCTTCTGCTGAAAATGGGATTCTAAGACCTTGGACTTTCCCAGTAAACAAATGTCAAATAAATAAATAAATAAATAAAATATCTTGTTCTGTGACAGTTCCCTTATTTTGAAATACTTTCACCTTTGTCTGTCCGTGCAAATAATTCCTGTTACTTATTAACTCTTATCTCTTTCTTTTCTTTATATCCTATTTTTTAAACTCCACATTTATTCTATCCCACTTATTAGTTATAACTTCTGAAGAAAATGTATATCTTCTCTAATAATTCTTGAATAATTTCCACTACCCATTCCTTAAATTCCTTTCTTTTTAATGGATAGGTGGGGAAGCACTATTGTCTAATTTTTACTTCATTATCCTGCATTTTTATCTTAGATTTTTTGGCACATGATCCAAAGTAGTTATTGGATTGGAAGCTTTCAATTAAATGCACATGTTCCTGTGAAATATAGTTTCTGTCTAGTGTAGCTCAATTATACCTTGGGGAGTAATATGCAACTTATCTCCAAGTTCCTACTACTGAATTCACATCTTCTGTGCCAAATATTTTCATAAACTTCTTCAGAAATATACCCTATTATGTTATATTTTCCCTTCTAGGTCCCCCCAGATACATTCTCACTGTTGCAAATCAAGTTCCAGTCCCCACCTATCAGTAATATTCCTTGCTGAAAGCTACTATTTCTAAAATGTTCTCAAGTTCAAAGTTTGGAAGCTAGGAGGGAAAGAAACTGATTAAGATCTGGAAGGTTTTGGTTAACAGTATTTTAAGAGGAGGAGAAGCACCAACTTCGTGGAAGAAAGCGGTGGTGGTTGCAATACCTAAAAAGGGTAAAGATCCAACTTCATACAGGACCACTTCAATCTTAAACCATGATTTTAATGTGTCATGTCTATAATGGCTAAAAGAATGGCAAAGGTGATGCCAAAATTGATAGACATGGATCAATGTGGTTTTGTGTAGGGGAGGCAAACATTTGACATTAACGGGATATTGATTATCCAGAGGGAAGCTGAATGTAAGAAAATAATATGTTGCTGGTGGGTCTTGATGCAGAGAAAGCATTTGAAAAAGTAAGCTGGGAGTTTACGAGCAGGGTAATGGAAGCATTTGTATTCCCTTATAAAATTATAAGGTTGATTAGGAGGATATATGAGGGATCAGAGGTGAAAATTAAAGTGGGGGTTCCTCTCTGATGATTACTTTTTGAGCAGAGGAACCAGGCAGGGGTGTCCTTTTTCCCCTTTGTTATTTGTACTATGTTTAGAACCATTGGCAAAGAAAATAAGACACTCAGAAATTCAAAGATATAACTGGTATGGTAGTCAAGAAAAGTTGGCTTATTTGCAGTTGATATTATTTTTGTATCTGATAAAACCAGAAAAGGACATTTCATTGTTGCATAATACTTTGAGGCAGTTTCAAATCTTTTTTGGATACAAGGTTAATGAAACTAAAACAAAGTGAATAGCTGTAAACTATGTACCCACACATTAATTGGTCTACTTTTACCCATATTTATGGGGACATGATAAAATGAAGTACTCAGGAGTATGGATTAAAAAGGCTTCTGGTGTTGCAGCTAAGGATATGTGGGAAGAGACTACAGAAAAGATAATATAAAAACTGAGAAAATGGAAACTATGTTATATGGATATGGATATCAAGATACAAGCAGTTAAAATGTTTTAGTCCCTATAGTTTTATACACAGGTCAGGCATGTTTTTATCAACCAGGAGAGAAGTTGTGGATAGCAATTAATAATGAGATGAAGGATTATATCTGGGAGAGGAAGATGCAAGTGTCAAGTAGGATACGATGATTCTTCCAATTGAACAAGACAGCTTGGGATTACCCGATTTGAGGGGGTATTTCAGAGCTACACAGTTAAGGCTCCTATACACAGCACAAGCAGAAATCTATAATTCAAAGTGCAAAGGGATGATGATGATGATGATGATGAAACAAGGGGAAGCTCAAGAAACAAGGAGAGACTAGGATTTTGGATGCAGATCCTTAAGGAGAATAACAATAACCATACAGAATATTATATTTATAAAGCAGCAGAAAGTATTCTAAGAACTAAGCCAACATGGAAATGGAGAAAGGAGATTGGGCCAATAAGGATGATTGCAAATAGGGATACATACAATAGGCAAGAGTGGGCTGGAATTTATTGGAAAAAAGCTGGTAAAAGAACCAAGGCATTGGGAGCAAATAATTAAAAAGGGAAAGGTAATAGTATGGAAAGAGGACAAGAATTTATTTGGATTGCAGGATAGAGATTGCCTTCCCTATCAAGGATTGCTATCAGAGTATAGGCAAAGAGAAATCTCAGCTCTGCTCCTGGGTTGTCCACTAAATGTATATCAGTGGTAGTGACTCATGTGAGGCTACAGAACACCTAAATATTCCCTTACCTATATGTCTGTCTCCTGGTGGCTGTGCCAATGAACGATCTTATCATATAGTGAGACTATCTGCTTTAAACTTTTTATGCCTTAAGGGTTCTGTCACTCAAGTTTAATTAATTTGCTTAAACCTAAGTATAGTACAAACAAGATAATTTAAAGAGAATGAAATAATTAAAGATTAAAAAGGAAAACAGAATAAGAAAGAAGAAAAATTGTCAGTCTAGAAATAACATTGCACTGTGTTTACATTATTCGGGCTTTGTAAAGGCAGATTATGCCTGTTCAACTCGCCTGGGTTTTTTTAAGGATTCTTGATGCCATGAATAAGGGCATACAGTCAATGCTGCTTACATTGACCTTATTAAGGCTTTCAATGCTATCCCCACATTGAGATCATCAACAAGCTCTGCTAACTCAACATTAACCCATACATAGTTCTGGATAGGTAATTGCATATTTTATTGATGCTGTACTAATAGGACTCTCTTCTGCCTGCCCTCCTGTTTGGTATAAACTTTGCTAATATCAAGAAACCATGGCTAATCAAGTTTGCTAATGATTGCAAAGAAGGGGCAGTTATCAATATCCCATTATGACATTCAAATTCTCCATCAAGAACTGGATCAAACAAATACTGGGTATGTTAATTGTGGGCTTATTCTCAATGCCAGGAAAGGCAGTATTTTTCCATGGTTAAGTTAAACATCACTACTGCTTATCATAGAGATAACTTTTAACTTAAATCTGACAGTTATCATTGACTTGGGTTCTTATGTTGAGACTCCTGTTTGACCACCATATCTTTGCTGTGGCTTGAAAACATTTTTCCTATTTATCCTTCATGGTGTCTCCTCAAGGTCCAAAGAAGTTACAGCCCCACTTTATTTCTTCCTTATTAGGCCCATTACTGAATATAATGATACCTTTGGTATGCCCATTACATCTACCCAAATGTAATGACTGCAACAGTGAAACACGAAGAACATAGTACAGTTATGTACACTTACCATAAATGTAGATGTTCGAGTGTATTCACTGTTGCAGTCCTGGTTACCCTCCCTCCAGCCCCCTAGTTTTTTCTGGCTATACCTCTACTTTCCTTTACTATGCTTAAAAGCCTTTTTGGTGTATTTGCTTTTGGTTGGAGGTATACTTCTGTGTTTTTGTGTTTATTTGCTCCCTATTAGGGGGGCACCTGACATCTAGGACAAGAAAAACTGATGTAATGGCGTTGGCTGCATGTTTTATATGCCTGATGACCTGAAGTCATAGGAGACGAGACAGCAACCAATGCAGGACCCAAGACTTTGTTAATCAGGCCGACTGAGGGCAACCTGCCAGCAGATTATCCAAATGTAATGACTGCAACAGTGAAACATGAAGAACATCTAGATGTAGCATCGTGGTCTGTTTCAGCCCACCTTCTGACAGAATAACCCTTCATTCTAGAGACTTTGGTGGTAACCTGTAGAATAGATGGATCCACTCATGAGGGGGCACCATAAAAGATGAATAGTCCAAAACGTATATCAGTCTTGAGATGAGAGTAGCACTTTTTCCTTACTAGTTTTGCAGAAGGGTCTTCCCCGGTCACACTGCCTTTCATTCAGACAGTACAACAATTGTTTGGCATATCAACAAACAAGGGAGATTTCTTTCCTACATCTTGCACAGAGAAGCCATGAGAGTTTGAGAATGGACCTCCAAGAAGTTACTTCCTCTCTGGATTATACTTTGTCACTCTATACTAGCAGCTTATGAGTGGTACTTGATTCCAACCATTGCCAGGAATTTTTTTTCAAACAGTTTGGGTGCATAATTTGTGCTCTTTTTGCCTCTGTCACTAGTACTAATTTTCACTCTGCAATGAGACTCAGAATGCCCTGGCAAGACCATGGATTTGATGTTCCCCCATTTTCTCTGATAATGGACTTTACTTGGAAAGCAAGGCATTCCAAGGCAAAAACATTCTGACTAATACCATTTTGGCTTAGGCAGATTTAGTTTCCCATTATACAACCCTTTCTCTGAAGCACTCCCCTTCAGATGTCCCTACATCAGACCCACATGCTTTGTACTTTCCATCCAGATTTGTATGTGCTCAGACTGACAGCTTGTTGACTAGGATAACAGCCTTTTCCAAAAGGATAATTTGCACCTTTCATCCTCTCAAAGGTAATCTGCCAAAAAATAAATAAATAAAAAAACAATACCAGGGTAGAACAAAATGTAGACATTCTTAACCTCACTTCTATAGGTTTTAAGGTATTTCTCAAAAATGCGTGTAGCTCTAAATATATTACCTTGTTCCATTGGAAGTATTAACTAATCCTGTTTAAGTCTTACTCTGTTTCCCTCCAAGATAATTTCTGTCAACTCTTTATTAATTATTGTCCAAAACTTCTCCTCTGGATGATGAAATATGCTTGACATATACAAAACTAAAGGGACTAAACACATTTTCACTGCTTGTATCTTACCATCCATATTCAGGTCTACTTCTAAATAGTGAAATATGACATCATCGAAGGCGAAATCATCAAGACAACATCTTCAAAACTTTAAAACATTGAACACCAGAACCATAAAAGCCATCCCAGGGAAAAGAACCACTTGGCCACCAGAGCAAAAAAAAAAAAAAAAACAAAAACAAACAAACAGCAAAGCAAGAAAAACCCTCCAAAGTGGGAGCTTCGATCATCACAACCCCCCTAACTAAATCTACCAACTCCAAGATTGCACTACAGTGGGGAAAGGGCAATGCTCACCATGGTGGCCAAATGGTTCTTTTCCCAGGTTTTATTTTCGATGATCTGGGTATTCGATGTTTTAAAGTTTCGAAGATGTCTCAATTATTTTTGTCTTTGATGATTTGGTGTTTTGATATTTTCAGGTAGACCCCCATATTCATAAACAAGAGCTTCCAGTTTTTCATTTTCTGTGTTATCTTTGCTTAGTCTATTCCCATGTGTCCTTAACTGCCATAACAGAATCCTTTTTAATCCATACTACTAAATACTTTATCTTATTGTGTCCTCATAAATATGGGTACTGATGAACCAATTTGTGTGTAGGTAGATAATCTATGGTTACAGCCTTTGTTTTATCTTCATTTATTTTATATTCCAAAAAGGCTTGAAACTGTCTCAAAATGTTGAACAACACTGAGATGTCCTTTTCTGGATTTATCAGGTACCAGGTAATATCATCTGCAAGTAAAGCCAGCTTTGATTTTTATACCAATTATATCCTTGAATTTCTGAGTCCATTACTTTCTTTTCCAGTGCCCCTAAATATAAAGGAAAATAACAACAGGGAAAGAGGACACAATTGCCTAGTTCCTCTGGTCAAACACAACTTATCAGAGCGGAACCCTCCCACTTTAATTCTTGCCACAGATCTACCACTTGTCCTCCTAATTAACCTTATTATTTTATCAAGGAATACAAATGCTTCTGTTGCCCTGCTCATAAAATCCTAGCTTCCTCTCCCAAATGCTTTTTCTGCATCATGACCGCCAACAACAATGGTATAGTCTTACATTTGGCTTCCCTCTGGATCATCATTGTTCTATAAATGTTGTCAAATGTTTGCCTTCCCTCCACAAAACCATATTGAGCAATATCTCTCAATTTTGTCAACACCTTTGCCATTCTTTTACCTTGCATAGATATAAACACTTTATAATCATGGTTTAAAATTCAAATCTATATGAACTGGGTCTAATGGGTCTTTACTGTCTTTGGGTAATACAGCTACCACAGCTTTCGTCCAAGATGTTAGCACTTCCCCTCTTTTTAAAATACTGTTAAACCAGATCTTCCAGATCTTTATCACTTTCTTCTCTCCTATCTTCCAAGCATCCACAGGAATACCATCTATTCCTAGAGACTTTCCTGCAGATTGATTATATATCAGCATTTTATCTCATCTTCTCCTATCATAACTATTAGTATAAGGTACCTCTAACCTTGGCATAATTGAATCTTCCATAAATATTTCCATTTGGACTCTTTCTTGATTTTCACATTTCTCTGCTTTATACAAATTTTCATAAATAATACCTCTGCAGGATCTCTGATTATTTTTCTTGTTACAGGCTCCCTAAGTTTAGCAAAAACCCTTTCTACTTTCTGTTGCCTAAATCATTGTGCTGAAAGCTTTCATTCTATGGAGTTGCTAACAAAATTACTTCCTTAACAGCAATTTTTCTAAACTCGTGCATATTATCTAAATAAAGAAATGTGGGTAGTTGCAATGAAGAACAAATTAATAGTATTCACTTGCGCTATCTTCTCTTGCAACAAATTGAAGAGGAAACGCAGTGTGTATGACAATAAAACTTAAAGTTTAATGTAAAACAACTCACAATTACACACTCCACAAAACATAACTGACTTGACTTAATCCAAAATGTAGAGTTTAGCGCTTTCACCTATTACATATAGGCTTCATCAGAACTAACAGCTTGTTTAGAAAATTCATTTAAATAACCTTTGTGGTGCGAAAAACTGTGACATTATTTAAAGCTGTATTCACATTTTCGCAAACAGTATTTAGTCTACATTTTGTTTAACCCATTAAAACGTAACCTATTTGACTGTTAATTTAAAATCAATGAGTATTATGAAATACAATACATCATGTAATCAATAATATTAAGAATAAATATCCATAATTCATTAACTGTAATAAAGTTGTCTCATTCTTAAATAAACCAAAATTGTTGCCTAAAGACCTGTATAAAATATCTCACTTATTAATGAATAATTACTCAATATAATAAATAACTCAATATAATAAATATATACTCATTAATTTGTATAAATATAAATAAATACAGGCCATATGAATGCCTATTTCATCATTAGTGTACTGATAGTGGTAAAAAAAGTTGGCTTGTTAAGCCACCACCAGAGATCTTTAAGCAGTTAACCCATATGAAAAATGAACAAATAACGTCCTGTTTTAATGGCAGGGAAAGTATTCCAGAGCATAAAGAAATAATATCTTCTACGGGAAGAGCAGCCCATTGCAAATTCCAAAGTTTGTAATACATAAATAGAACCAACAACTTTAAAAAAAAAATGGATTCAACTTACTAAGTGCACACTCTGACACAAAACAAGAGTGACTCTTTTTATGATGTTTGGGTATTGGTTTTGAACAGAAATTTAAATCACAAACAAAGCCGGAAACCTCTTTTTCCCTGAGTTAACGAGCTTTCAATAACAAAATCCATGTAGGACTCTCCCTCAATGTGACCACCTGACTGCCCAACTACAGCAGAGTTGGCGGTCATGTCACAAAGTCTGTTGCCTGACTTGCCACAAAAAAAAAAAAAAAAAGATACCATGTACAAAATTCAGACTAAGGCAATATAATTAACAAAATGTCATCTACAGCGGTCAAAAGACACATGTCAACCTACAGCCAAAACAGAAAAACGAACAGTCGCATTTTCCCAACACACAGGCTACAAGAGTAGCCTAGCAGTACTACATTCTGAACCGCTCACATCTTGGTATAATTGATGCCAGGGCCCAGCGGTTGAGAAACACTGATAGAATTATGTTTATGGTCTGATTTTACTCAATCTTAGACTGAGTAAAATCAGTCTGTAAACATAATTCTAAATCCATGTTCAAAGAAACTTATAAGCGCACATTTATAGTACATAATAAACTTTTACATGACAGTAATCCTGATTCCTGATCTGTAATAGTATTATCTTTGTCAAGAATTGAACAATTGCATTTAAATAATCATTACAGTAGCATTTTTTGTAGCAGTGTACAGCCAGGTCATTTATGAATTTGGTGAAAAGTATGGCTCTCCACTCCAGTCTGTTGAATGTGTATTTCAAACTTTTGTCTTATATGCACACACTAATGTTTGGCAATATGTTCCTTAATACAGTTGTTTCTTCTCATTTCCATTTGATCCTGTTACAGTTTTCAAGACTTTTTATTCTAATGAAATTTTTTCAAACAAAAAAATAAATATATTTTTAGACCCCTTCCCTGTTAACGTAGAACAAACTGACAAAACTGTGTGCATCTTTGTAGCATGACTTGTACCTATCCAGATAGGAACAATTGCCCCAAACTGACAGCTGCACTGAAAGGCATTATCTAACCTAAATTAAGGTTACCAGTGCTAAACTGCATATTATAGCATGTGTTTTCACTTAGACTGATTACTGTCTACTCTTTACTTATGTGTGTTTCTCTCCCAGATATGAAAAACATTTTTTCTTTTAGAAAACATTAACTTTTATCCCTAAGAAAAACTGCACTAGCTATCTTTAAGTAAAACTAATTTGTACACTGTTCTATTAACTGCATCAAAATATTAAAGCTAATAGGGAGTCTGCTGTCTCTTATTCACTTCCCGTAATTTCAAACTTTATTTTTCACTGAACTGTTTGTGATTATACCTTTAGCAATGAGATGAACAAAACAAAAAAAGAAACAGCTGACATCTCTGCAAATAAATGAAATAATCTTTGTAAATTTCACTCAAAACAGAATGTACAACTGCCTACAAATGAGAAAATTTGCTAATGAAAAAAACAAGCTACTACATTTCCAGATTGTATTTTTCATGGCTTTTATCTTTTTGTCTTATAATTCGAACCTACTTGCTTACAGAAAACATTTGTTTATAAGACATGGGCATTAAGCTAGATGTCCACCTTTGTAAAAAAATAAGAGAAATTCTTTAATTCTACATATTATATTATATAATCAATGTACTTTCCCCCAACCCTACCTCAGCAGTCCAAGATCACTGCACATAAACTCAATCTTACTTCTGTTCAGCCTTTCTTCTACTGTTCCACTATAAAGTCCATACCTCTTACAATTGAAAAGAAAGCACTTGTCTACTTTAACATTTTCAACACATATAGCACTAATTGAAAAGAATCTCTCTCATTTAAAATACCCCTGATGCACACTATACAAAATGCTTTACTGTATAACCTGAAGTTTATAAAATGTTTTATACCAATACTAATAGGACCAACATTGTTTTACTTACAGTTACTTTTATCCTTTTAGTATCCTGCTAAATGTTAATGACATAGCATGGGGTATATGCTTTATAGTCCACCCACAAGTTTAACAAAGTCAGCAAAGTCCAAGCTTTCTCAGCCCCTTTTTCTTGTAAAACATATTTCTCAAATACAATTGATGCATTATAGTTTCACATTTATTCACTAATTTTAGTGTTTCTGGTCTTCGTACCGCTAATCTCTATCTCTCAAAAAACAGATGCTGGTTCAGGACTAAGGTACTTCTGATTCTTCTAGGCAACTGCTGTGCTTTTTTCTAAAATGTTTCACTGGCAAAGTATCTCTATAAGCTTTATTGTCAGAAGAATGAGAAGCACAGTCCCCTTATGTTTGCTATCTCACTTTTTGTTGGATAAACATTTTTATTTTCTCATTAGCCTGTCCTGCATCCAAAAATGTCTTTGATCCTCCAAGAAAAAAATATTCTGAAGACAGCTAGATACAGCAGCTTGAATCTCACACCTGCCTCTCGAAATTCCTTGATTGCTGGAATAAATTTACTTCTCATCTGCCTTTTGTGCAGTGAATTATAATTTTCCACACAAACACACTGCTGTCTTCAATTTTTAATACTTTTCTCACATTTTGTAAGGATAAATATCTTTCTGTTGGTATGACTGCATCTTTACTAATATAGGTATTGGATGCCTTTGCATGACCAGGTTTGAAGCATACACTCCATGTACCTTTTGAATTAACAGATCCTGCTGTGAAATACAAATCTAGTCCCTTATTTGTGCTTTTATAAAATCATTTCTGTCTGACGTCCTTCCATATCACTGCTGCAGTATTCCTTACTAGAGGGACTCCCTGCCAAGGGTAGTCCAATATCTGGCCAATATACCAAAGCCTTAGGTTTTTAAGGACATTGTACATCACATGTATGCTCCCTGCTCACAGCATAGGGTATAAAGGTGTTGCATAGGTGTATCTACCTCAGATGTGTCTTTTTTGGGTTTTCTTCTTATCTTGTCTTTTTCTTTTAGTTCCAAGTTTACATGTCATCCAGAAAGAGAAAATGCCAATGTGGAAGTCAGATTCCCCGTAAGAGCTGTTATGAGCAGTGTTTGTTTTGCTTAGGTGCTTCTCATGACTATACATCATACCCGATTTTTCAAGCATTTTTCTCAAGACCCTTCACAGTCATCTCTCCTCCTTGTCTATCTACCTAGAGAATCAACATCTTAAGTTGTTGGTACAGGGTAGGATGGTGGAATTGTTTTATCCCATGGATCAGACATCTCCCAAAAAGAACACCAAAAAAGTTAGGTCAGATTTGTCTGGTGTACTGCTTCTCCCAGACATCCCTCTCAAGGCTGATGAAAACCCAGAGGATCATCCAGCTGTTCTATAAGATTCCTCTGCTATGACCATTTTGGAGATCAGAATGGATTCAGCTTCTTGCAAATCCTCAGAGTCTCTGCAGATGTCGATTACAGATGTTGAGAGGAACCTCGGCTGATCGTATTCAAGGGACTGAGGGGTGTTCCACAGATTTTTGTTTGGGAAGAGATTCTCACTAAATTGATTGAGTGTCAGCATGGCCAAACCTCCTAAGGCCTTTAGGGCTGATGTCCCTTTGAAAAAGAGCAGAAAAAAACATATTTCCCATGCTACTAAGGATCCACAGTGTGAATGGCAGGATTTTATACGGATTGTTTAATGCACTCATGGCATTTAAGCCCCCTCCCCGGGAGTTTTTGTTCTTGTCCCCTCCCTTGGTCATCTATTCCTCTTAAGAGGCCTATGGAGCAGGACTCTTCTGATGAGGACTTGGATTCTGGAGAAAAGTCTTTAGCTGATTTCTCTCAGATTCCTTCCCCACTGGACTATGATTTTGAGGAGGAGGACTCTATTAATCCAAATTCTCCATTTGAAGAACTTTCCTTTGGGGATACTATCTCTCATATGCTGGGATGTTTTAAGTTGGACTGCACCCAGGTTTCTGATGTCCAGAAGAGGTATTATGAACTCCTGCAGATGGAATCTCCTAAGTCCTCTGCTGTCCATCCTATCCTAGCTGCCTTGTTAGACAGTTTTTCACCAGCTTCTCAGGCTCCTGATTCCCAGCCTCCAGACTCTAAAAAAACTGGTAGGTTTTATAAGGTGACTGATGATTGTACATTTATTTACAAATGTCCTTCTGCTGATGCTTCTGTTGTATCTGTCCCTTCTGACAAACCTTCTAAAACTATTACCTTCTACTAAATTATTTCCTTCTGACAAGGACAGTAGGGCCATGGAACAGTTGGGCAAAAGATGTACATTGCTGCTACTCTGACCTTTCAGGCTTTTAACTATCAGACTCATATGACCAGGTATGTCTTAACTCTTCTCCCTCAGGTCTATCAGGTTATTTCTGACCTTCCTGATTCTGAGGGGAAGGTTTCAGCTCTTTTTTTGTTGGGCTCCACTTCCCAAGTGGACCATCATTCTATTAAAAGTAGTTATGATGCAGTTTATGCTTCTTCTAGAGCTGCTGCCTTTGGTTCTGTGTTGAAACATTATTCTTGGCTTTGCCTCCACAATTTACCTGATGCTATTAAAGTTAAATTAATGGATGCTCCTCTTGAGAATAATATATATGTTGGTTTTGCAGCTGCTGAGCTTTTTCAGTCCCTGCAGGAGAAGGGTAAGGCCTTATAGGAATTAAAATATATTTTTGTTTTTCCTATTCCCAAATTTCAAGGGAATTATCCTTCCAAGCTTACCTTTGTCTGTAGACGGTCTTGCCCTCCACCCTAAGGTAAAAAGAGTTCTAGAAGGGCACCTCCTGATGTCTACTCAGACTCCTACTACTCATAAGCCTCCTTTTCCAGACTAGCCAGATTATGTATATTTTCTTCCCTCCCTTCCCTCGTAAGTCAGGTTCCTTTATCTCTTTGTCTTTCCCTGTCTCTTCCTAATTGGTTAAGGATTACTCAGGATTTTTGGGTTCTGTCCATCATTCATCAAGGATACTTCATGGTATGGAAATCCATTTCTCCTTTTTTGGGCATTCCACAAACTTCTCAGGAACAGCTATCTTTTCTCCAGAAGTATTTCAGAACCTTTTTTCTCATGGTACCATCCAAGTAGTTTCTGTTCCTCATGGAGGGAAGGGAGTTTTACTCCAGAATGTGGTTTGGTTCCCAGGAAAAAATGCACATGGAGGCCCATTCTGGATCTTCCTCAGCTCAACACCTTTCTGAATGATCCTTCCTTTTGAATGCTCTCTCTTCAGACCCTGTTTCCTCTTCTTCTGCCTCAGGCCTTCCTAGTCTCTCTGGATGTCAAGGATGCCTATCTTCACATCCCTATTCATCCCCATTTCAGGAAATTTTTGCATTTCTCTGTTTCTTCCTTCTATTTTAAGTTCTCTGCTTTGCCCTTTGGCCTCTCTACTGCCCCAAGAGTCTTCACCATATGCCTCTGTGATTGTCTTTTGCAGGATGAGGGTTGATACAAATCTTTCCTTAATTGGACAACTTGTTCATTCAGACTTCCTCTCCAGTGACCCTGTTTCAGCACCTCCACTATGCTATTTGACTCTTGCAATGCATATTATTTATAGTAAATTTCCAGAAATCCTTCCTGACTCCTTCTCAGGATCATGTTTTTCTCAGGTGCAGGCTCCAGACATTCCTATGCTGGCTTCCCTGCCACCAACCAAGTCTTTGACTCTTATTACCTTTTTCAGTCTCTTCTTCCTCAGGTCTTAGTTATGTCAAGGAGTTTCTATGGGTTCTGGATTACATTGCTTCCACCAGTCCTATGCTTCCTCTAGCCAGGTTCCGTTTGAGGAAGCTACTGTGGTTCCTAAAATTATTATGGCTTTAACATTCTCATTCTTTAGATTTTCTAGTTCCTCGTCTTCCATGCCATAAGATAGAGCTTCAGTGGTGGATTCATCAGCTGCCTGTCAACCCAGGGATTCCCTTTCAGCCCCCAGTCCCCTCTCAGGAACTTTTTTTGGATGCCTCAGACATGTGGTGGGGGGCTTCTTTCATTTCTCTGAAGGTTTACAGCCTTCGGTCCATTTGTCAGATGGTGCACCATATCAACATTAAGGAGCTGAGAGCTCTCCTTCTTGCTCTTCAGGCCTTCCATACTCTATTCCTTCCAGGGGCTCAAAATCTTTACAGACAATACCACAGTGGTGTGTTACATCAACAAATGGGGGGGGGGCACGGTCTTACCTCCAGGGCAGACTAGCTCTTTTGGTTTGGGATTTGGCTATCTGCTACCAGGTAAATTTTCAGGCTGTTTATATTCCTTCAGAAAAGAACATTGTGGCAGACTCTCTCAGCAGGTCCATAACACAGACTCATGAGTGGATGCTTCACAAAAATGTGTTTCAAGGCATTGTCCACCAATGGGGTACTACTCAGGTAGATCTTTTTGCCTCCCCCTCTGAGCAGACAACATAATCTCTTTTTCCCAAAGTCCTAAGTCCTCTGGCATGGAAGGTGAATGCCCTTTCTTTTTTTTTTGGAGGGGGATGTTTCTCTATACCTTCCTCCCGTTCCTCTTATAACAAGGGTCCTGCTCAAGCTAGAACAGAACTCCCCCAAAATCTTGTTGGTGACTCCCTTTTGGCCCAGACAGCATTGATTCCCTCTTCTTCTGCACCTAGCCAAGGGCAGTCATCACAAATTACCTCACAAGGTGGACATACAAAAGACAAGGGGTCTCTCATCCATCCTCACTTGCCCACTCTTCAACTGACACTGTGGGTAATAGGATTTTGATCCCTTTTAGGCACCTTTTTTTCTGAGGAAGTGTAAGGGCTCTGCAGGACACCTGGAAACCCACTACTAGGAAATATTATTTGTCCAAATGGATGAGCTTTTCTGTCTGGTGTCTTGCTCATAACCAGGATCCACTTTCTGTGGAGGTTCCTTTAGTTCTGTCTTATTTGTGTGAATTGCCCCATGCTGGGTTGGCATACTTTTCAGTTAAAGCCCACCTGTCAGCTATTTCCACTTGTCTACCTTTGGCTCTTGCTTGGCTTTTAGGTTTGAAATCAAACAATTTCTTAAAATGCATCCTCCTTCCTGGGGCTTATTTTTTTTCTTGAAAAGCTGACTCAGGCTCCTTTTGAGTCTGCAGTTTCAGCTTCCTTGCAGCATTGTACATGGAAGACTGTTATTCTTTAGGCCCTTACTTCAGCTAGATGGGTCAGGTCATCAGGACTGTTCCTCTTTTTTTTGTTTTTCATAGGTGCAGGATGTCTCTTTGTACTAATACTTCTTTTATGCCCAGGTGGTTAATGAATTGTCTCTTAATTAGTCTATTACTTTGCCTACTTTTTCCCTTCTCTGCAGTCTGCCAGTGAAAAGGTTCTTCACACCTTGGATTTACATAGGCAGCTCAGATATTATTTGGATAAGACTAAGGCCATTTGCAAGTGTGAGCAACTTTTTGTTTTTTTCCATCCTATATATGTAGGTTTGGCTGTTTCTAAGCAAACCATTTCTTTTGGATTTCTAAGGCCATTTTTTTCTGTTATTCCTTTCATGGGAAAAGCCTTTCTACTTCTGTAAAGGCTCATTCTACTAGGGCTGTGGCTTCCTCTGGTGCTTTTTTCAAAGGATTGGATACCAATTCCATCCTTTAGGTTGCTACTGGGATTCTATCCATACTTTTACTAAACATTACAACCTGGATGTGGTTTCCAGGGCTATCCTGCATGTCTTTCTTGATGGCCCTGCTGGGCCTTCCTCGTCCCAAGTTTCTTCTTGAGCTTCTGTATGCTCCCTGTAGTAAGGAATACTGCAACAGTGACATGGAAGGACATAGTACAGCTGTGTAAAATCTTACAATAACAGTAGATGTCCTTCCCTTCACTGTTGCAGTATTCACTCCCTACCTTACCCCTTTTTCTTTCTATTCCTTTTTCTTTTTTCTTTCTGGATGCACATGTTCCTCCTTTTCTCCTTGGACTGTTGTTCCTCCTGGGACTTTTCAGTTCTGAGTTAGGTACATCCGTATATCACCTTTATGCCCTATACCATGAGCGGGGAGTATTTGTGTCACATACAACGTATTTAAAAAATCTAAAGCTTTTGTATACTAGCCAGATGTTGGGATACCCTTGGCAGGGGATCGCTCTAGTAATGAATACTGCGGTAGTGAAGGAAAGAACATTTACTGTTATGGTAAGATTTTACACAGCTGTACTTTCCTTCCAATTTCTCTGGTACAGCAGAAAATCTCAGGTTTTCTCTATGTGCTTTGTCTTTTAACACTGCTATGTTTTGAAACAGATCTTCTTGAAAAGGATCATACTCAGACAGCTTTTTTATTTATTTCATCTTCTGATTTTTGCAATTTTATGAATTAATCTGAATAGTTACAGCTTCTCCTATTTCTATTAGCCTTTTGTTATTTGTGTTGAAATATGCTTTCAGTGTTTCAATTATTTTAATTACCTTTGAGTACATTTGATTTATTTTTCCTCTAAATTACTGGAAGTCATCTCTTGCACAAAAACTGAAGCTTGAACTGCTTTTTTGTACAGCTGCATGATTCCCAGTTTGCATTTTCTCTTTAGATTTTGTGGCTGATTTTCTTACAGGTTCTTTAAATTTCTTCTTTGCTGGCATCCAGGCAGTGTATTCACTAGCCAGTAACTGAATTTTACCCCAAATGGCAATTTTAACAGCTATTTTTCAGTTTCTGTTTTCAGATTGGGAGAGCTGAAATTAATCTGTTGAACAATGAGCAGCCATCTTGGAAGCCCTAAGGATATGCTTTTTTAATGCAAACTTCCAATGCTGTAAGCTGGTGACTTTGACCCAGCAGTTGTAGTAGTTGGAACTCCATAATATAGGATATAAAAATTGCAGGTGCTTCAATAATGCTGGATCTGTGAGCAGGCATCTGGCTGCAGAAATCCACCTTCCTTCCATTCTCCTGTCTTGTGTTGAAACGGAATGCTTTATTTTGTAACTTTCTCTTGGTGCAAAACTTAAGAAACAGGAAGAAGCAGTGCGCTATAAAAAAGGGGAAGATTTGGCACCATGGAAAAGCTTTCTGGGCAGAGTGGTCCTAATATCTGGGGTATAAGGCCTTGCATTTCCTGCAGACAGAGAGCTACTAACACCTCTAGCATTACTGAAAGTATTCAAAACTTTCCTTTATTCCAATGCTTGGTAATTAAAAACAAATGATATAACTTAAAGCAGCTAAAGTGTAGAAAAAAAAACTGCCAACGACTTGTAGAAATCCTTTCATGTATTTTATTTGTATCTAACCATTACATTACATTTTAGAATGCAGACATCTTTATTAAATCTGATTAGTGCTTTCATTCCATTAAGAACTTCCCCAGTCATTTCTAACAGTGAGAACAGCGTTCAGGTTTATAATCCCAAAGGATGCTTAGATTGTGGTGTAACAAGGATTGGCTAGTATTATTATTTATATGCAGTACTGGAGTTAGGTCTAGTAATTAGGATAATACCACCTATTCTCAAAGATCTTCTATTATGGTAACTATACTCTTGCAACTGTACTTTACCACAAGATTATTATACTTAGGTGGAAGGGTCACTGTAGAAGTAAATTTAGTATTGCTAATTAACTTCAGTACCAGAATTAGCTTTGGTAATTAGGATGAAGCACCTCTCCTCAAAGAGTTACTGTAATGGCAAATATGATCACATGACTGCACTTTACCACGAGACTATACCTTGGTAGAAGGGCCGCTGTAGCAGTAATTTTTGGCTTACTCTTCACCAAATCTGTATATGTCCTACTTATCTTTCTATGACACTCCCAAAAATGTCCAAACTACTTTGGAGCAGTTATTCTTTTATCTATGTTTCTGTTTTTCAGGTGTATTTTGTGATATTTAAGCCTTGCTTTTAGCTGCTTTTTTAGGGCAAAATTATGAATTATGCTTCTGAGAAGTGCAGAAAATGTAATAAGTTTACAAAACTAAGGATTCATAACTATTTGAAACAAAACTACATGACTTAGAAACTATCAAAATCTCACTAAAACAAGAGAGATCACATAATGTATGATTTAGGTAATTTAGAGAAAAAAGGATAGAAAAGTTGAGCTAAAGGAGGCAATCAATTAAAAAAGTGGAGACTGAATGCTGTCAGCTTCAGGGGTCTCTAAGCCAGTTAGTAAGGTAACATTAAAGGACCGTTTGATATTGGTGATATAAGTAAAACAGTCACACCAAAGCAGGTCTTGGCACCAGAACTCTGTTTTGCATGTTCAGGAGTCCTGTATTTCAGTATACATTCCAGAATGTTAGATTGAGGCACCCAAATTTACATCTTTCCCTTTGATGATGATGATGATGATGGAACAGATTATGGTCACACTACCATAGGCATTTTGGTCTCCACAAGGGTTTGTCTCTAAAGCTTTCACAATGGAATGTTTCTCTCTAGTACAGGAATCTGTAAAAGTGGAAGTACCAATTACTGTTCAACTTCATATACAGATGCAGGACATGTGCAAGCTTGATTAAGAAAACTTGCGACCAATCCCTTTGCCTATAGCAGTGTCTATACCTGTGAGGAAAAAGAGAAAGATGACTTTCATTTATGTGTTTTGATGAAGAATAAGAAAAAGTTTGTATGACTCAGATACACTGAGTTCTATCTCCACCCAAGATGACTTGTCCTGTAAGTCTTGGGCTGTCGAACAGCACATGTCATCTTTCAAAAGAGAACTCATTTTATTAGGAAGAATTTTGTTGGCCTGGCATTCTTTTAAAAGAGGACATTGTAAAATGTTGGGGCAAAAAAAAGTTCAAATGGGAAACATTAAACCTTGCTTAATCCATTACATGATTTAGAGAATGTAAATTATTTAAGTCAAGATGCAGAGTTTCCTGTTTTCAGACTGTAAATGGACTATGAGGGCTTCCTTATCTAGTAATCATATTAAAAAAATTCTTCTAAGCAGTATCAAAAACATTCTTTCCACTAAACACTGTACCTCCTGATAAAGAATCAAAGTTAATACAGTTGGGAATGGCTTCTGCTTTAGTTAATTTATTTGCATTTTATTTATGGTGTGTAACTTAATTCTTATAGTACATAATTGTACATCCCACATGACGTTTTTCAAATCTCAGTTTTCAGTCAAGTACTAGAAACTATTCAATCACTATCAGGGTGTATATCAAAGACAATTAGAAAACCTAGCTGTAACTTATGGTAAAATAAGTGCTCTCATTTGCTGAAGTGTGCATATGGTAACAGATGGTGGATCTGTTTGAGAAATAGCTACTTCTGCCTCTCTTAGAAGACATGCTTTCATACAAACACATTAAGTCTCATTTGATCTAAAGGCAGAAGCATTAGATGCTCTAATTTTATCAGTTTTTTGAACGCTAGCAGATGACTTGACACCCCCAGCTGCAGTTATAGGTCATATGAATTTATAAATGTATAAATTCAAATAAGCCCTCAAAACATAAGCATTTAATATATGCAACAACCCAAATGACATGTAGTTTCAAAAATTTTCCCAAAAAAAAAAAAAAAAGCAGTGTTGTTCCTAAAAACTGACTCATAGCTGAAATCATTAGGACCCAGATCTATGTTGTGCAGGCAAAACATCCCAAACGTATATGTCCAGCTAAATGGCAAGAATTATTACAATAGGTATACTTCACGCTACATATAATACAGTTACCAGTTTAATTTATCCCAGGTTGTGTCTTACATGAGCTTCAAAATGAACTAACCCCCCATCTCAAATCACTATTCAAACTCAGCCTATCTACAGGCTATGTACCCAAAGAATGGCATACAGCAACAGTTGTACCACTCCACAAAGGTGGTGCCACAACTGACCCTGGGAACTATAGACCTATAAACTTGACTAGCTTGGTCTGCAAAGCCATGGAATGCATTATCATGGAGCTCATTAACAGAGACATTGGGAACCTCCAGACACTGGAACCCACCCAGTTCGGCTTTGTTAAAGGCAGATCTTGCCTCCTGAACTTGGTTGACTTCTTTGAAACAGTCACCAAGGCCATAGATGAAGGGAAGGTGGTCCACACAGCATATCTGGACCTCGCTAAGGTGTTCAACACCATCCAACACTCAGGAATCATAGACAAACTCACCAGCTTAAATATCAACCCCCATGTCACAAGATGGGTTGCCATTTGGCTCTCAGACAGAACCCACACGATAAGAGTGGCAGGCACCATGTCTGACTCTAAACCAGTCACAAGCGGAGTCCCACAGGGCTCAGTCCTGGGACCCCTCCTGTTTGGTATATATTTCTCTGAAGTACAGGCAAAGGCGGAGGGACTGTGGCTAACCAAGTTTGCAGATGACTATAAATTGGGTGCAATAATTGACTCTCCAGCTGACACAGACATCCTGCAAAAGGGTCTCACAGAGACAAACAGCTGGTGTCAAAGTCACGGCCTCAAGCTAAATGCCAAAAAATGCATAGTAATCCCATTTGGGAAAAACAAAGTACCTACAAACTACCACATAGATGGGAATCCACTAAGTACAGAAGAAGTAATTAGGGACACGGGTACCCAAGTAGATAGCATGCTCTCCTTTGATAACCACATAGCCAAAATGGTCAGGAAATCCTTCTATGTGGCACACCTGATCACAAAGGGTTTCTCATCCAGATCCAAGGAGGTGATTGTGCCCCTTTACTCCTCACTCATTAGGCCCATAATAGAGTACAATGCCCCATTTGGGATGTATCTTACTAGACACCTGCAACAACTGGAAAGACCACAGAAGTACCTCACTAAGAGGATTAAGGGCCTTAAACAATTACCCTATGAAGCACGACTAAAAAAGCTCCAGCTCTTCTCAGTCACTTACCGTCTGCTCAGAGGTGACCTATGCCTGACCTATAGGGCCATGTCAAACCCTGAACTAATGGACATGCTTCACCTCAAAAAAACGAGATCCCTCAGAACCACTCGTTCTAGTGACTTGAACCTATGTACAACAACAAACAGGACATGCTGGAGGGATAGATTCCTGTCCCAGCAACTCCCTTCACTCTGGAATAGAATCCCAATCCATATTCGACAGAGCTCCTCTCTGACCCTCTTCAAGAGAAATCTTGATGAGTGGATGGGTAATCGTAAGTTCTACCCTGGGATCACTTCAGGAGACCTGTTGACAGAGGCTAAGGTTACTAATCTAATGGGGAGGCGAAAGCCATCACTCTGTGGCTAGGCTTATAAATGCCCATGGGCAGATAGCCTAGTACTTACCTGTGAACCTATGAACCTATGAACAGTTTACATTAAATGTCTGTTTTAAGGTGCATAAAATAAGTAATGGGTAGTCCATCATTCCTATCCTAAATAGTTAATATTAGCAAAATCATAAGAAGGGTGGGGTGGATGGAGCTGCTGCTCTGAACACTGGGTTACAAGAGCACTATTGGTAGAAAATCTATTATTTCTTTATTCTTAAGCAACCTCTTCATTATGCATCCTAGGCATTTTATCCTGCACTACCTTGAACAACATGCTGTAAGACTCCATATTTCACAGAAATTTCCTGCTATACTGTTCAAATCTATAGTCCCCCTCCCCTACAGCTTCGGAAACCTCTTAAAAACTGGAAGCCCCAACATTCCAGATTCTCACTGGAAGAGCTCCAGGGGTTACTTTGTACTTTAGTCTGCTGGATGTAATGCAAGACATGCTTCTATACTTTCATGTATTATTTTTAGCACTTGTTCTGTGGTTAAAAATATACTACTGCACCTTACTGTAATCTGTTCCTGCAAGTTTCACTATTCCATTCCACTAGCAGCTGTCTTACATCATGAGGCATAACTGATTTGCATTTCAGATCAATGTAACTCCTCGTTTTTTAAGAAGTCAACTGTTTACAACTTCTAATGGAAATTGGAAGTTTATATTACAAACAAGAAAGCATTAATGTATATTAAACTGTTATATATTTATATATTTGTTTATTAAACATTTGTTTATCGTGGATGTCCAACTGGGACAGAGCCCATTTTCAGTGGAGGCCCAGAGAGAAACGCATAAAACATACAGAAATGTCCAATGGTAAAGCAGATACAAAACAAATAAGTCTGCTGGAATCTTTGTGCTGTAATTAGTACTGGATGTAGATGCATTTGTTTGAACATAGGCAGAATAATCCAGATTCTGACATGTAAATGTGGTATTTAAACATAACAGTCACATTTCTTACACTTTTGAAAATGGAATGGCATCATTATCCTCATTACTATGTTTATATACTATGTAATGTGAAATAGTGAATGTAATTGATGCTTCAACGTAAATAAAATTAATAAATGAATAAGTCAAATAAAATTTTGCTTACCATTACAAAAGTGTCACATACTGAAGTAATGAAATGAAATAAAAGTGAAGAATTGCATATATGTACTGGTGAATTTTTATTTAACAGAAACTTCTTCAGGCCATTCAAAACAATACAACATTGCTGTTTACAGAAATAAGTGTAATTAAATAAATAAAATCAAAGAATAAAATTGCCACCATGTGTCTTTGCATGACGCTGAATTGATCCTGCATACTCATGAGGCTTATACCTTGCAATATTCCAGTCATGGGATTCTAAGTGACTCATATTCAGGATAAAGCACTGCACTGAGTGACTTCCATTTTAAACAAAAAAGAAGTTTATTAATCTGAACAGGAATAATGAGAAAAGTAAAATCCCAAACAGACATGACAGGAATATATTTACAAAATGTTTCCATAAACTGTTCAAATCACTTTAAAAGTGTAACATGAGCTTATAAACAAAGGGATTGCAACTATATCTAGAGATGTCATTGTCACCCTTTACTCAGCCTTCGTTAGGTCAGTCGTGGAGTATAATGCCACCTTTGGCATGTATTTGTCCAGACACATGCAACAACTGGAATGCCCACATAGATATCTCACTAAAAGGACAGAAGACCTGGACAATATGTTCTGCATGGACTGCCTCAAAGCCCTGTCACTATACTCTGTATCCTACAATCTGCTAAGGGGTGACCTGTGTCTGACATACAAGGATTATCCAACCTAATACTGATAGACCTAGTGTACATCAGGAAGCCAGACAGCTCAGAAATACTATGTCCAAAGATCTAAACCTTTTCTGCAACATCTTCCTTGTGCTTTGGACATGGTTCTTTATTTGTTTTCATTAGTTTTGTACCCTGTGGGTATTTTATTTGTGTTTCTTTTTCTGCAACATCAGCAGAACAGTAAACAAAGCTCATCCCTGTCCATATTCAAATGCGACTTGGAACTATGGATGGGTAATAGACAATTTACCCCAGGACTGCTCTGTACTACTAATGGATAGAGGCAGTTCCTGAATGCATTTCCCACAGATAGGTCCTGCCAAAGTATCTGTGGTGTGATCCCAGTTGTCCTCTCTAGGGGTGATATAATTATCAGCCATAGGATGGATAAGGCCAATCTAATACAAAACTGGAGAGATTAATTCAAGCACCAGAGGGAAATTGGCTAGTCTTAAATAGCCCATAAAGGCAGTTAGCCTAGTACTTACCAATGAACCTATAAAATCAAATTATATTTATGCTGCAATTGTGATATTTGTAAACTGACTGCAGTGTACTGTATGTTTTAAGCTGGTTTTAATGGTAAGATCAGGATACTGTCCTGCATATTTTAAGTACGTTTTACTTGTGACAATTGATACTGTACTGTACTGTATATTTTAAAGTCTGCTTCACTTGTGACATTAGTAGTATGTGCTGTACTGTATGTTTTTAAGCCTGCTTCATGTGTGAAATTAGGCTACTGTACTGTGCGTTTTTGAGCCTGCTTTGCTTCTGACGTTAGGATACTGTGCTGTGTATTTTAAACCTGCTTTACTGGTAACATTAGGATACAGTACTGCATATTTTAAGGCTGCTTTACTGGTGACATTAGGATACAGTACTGTGTATTTTAAGCCTGCTTTACTGGTGACATTAGGATACAGTACTGTATATTTTAAGCCTACTTTACTGGTGACATTAAGATACAATTCTGTACTATATGTTTTTGAGCCTGCTTTGCTTCTGACATTAGGATACTGTGCTGTGTATTTTAAGGCTGCTTTACTGGTGACATTAGGATACAGTGCTATGTATTTTAAGCCTGCTTTACTGGTGACATTAGGATACAGTACTGTATATTTTAAGCCTGCTTTACTGGTGACATTAGGATACTGTGCTGTGTATTTTAAGCCTGCTTTACTGGTGACATTAGGATACAGTACTGTATATTTTAAGGCTGCTTTACTGGTGACATTAGGCTACAGTACTGTATGTTTTAAGCCTGCTTTACTGATGACATTAGGATACACTACTGTATATTTTAAGCCTACTTTACTGGTGACATTAAGATACAGTACTGCACTGTACGTTTTTGAGCCTGCTTTGCTTCTGACATTAGGATACTGTGCTGTGTATTTTAAGGCTGCTTTACTGGTGACAGGATACAGTACTGCATATTTTAAGCCTGCTTTACTGTTGACATTAGGATACAGTACTGTATATTTTAAGGCTGCTTTACTGGTGACATTAGGATTCAGTACTGTATATTTTAAATCTGCTTTATTGGTGACATTAGGCTACAGTACTGTATATTTTAAGCCTGCTTTACTGGTGACATTAGGATACAGTACTGTGTATTTTAAGGCTGCTTTACTGGTGACATTAGGATACAGTACTGTATATTTTAAGCATTCTTTGCTTGTGGCATTCGTATCCTGCAGTGTACTGTTTCAGCTTGCTAAGCTCTGGCACCTGTATTAGCAGTGTGATCCTTATCCCGTTTGTTCTTTTGTTGCACTATATTGTATGTTTTTAAGTCTGCATAAAGTGTGACATTAGGATACTTGTACTGTGTATTTAAAGTCTGCTTTACTTGTGACAATTGTATACTACACTGCACTGGTTTGAACCTGCTTAAATTCTGTACTGCATGGTACTGATTAAAACCTACTTCTGTTGTGACATTCATGTCAGCAGTGTGATTCTTACTTGCATTAGTGCTTTTATCTGTGTTAGCATTCTGTACTGTGTACACTGTATTGTGTATTCACATTAATATGCTGTACTGTGTTTTTTTAACTAGCTTTATTTGTAGCATCTGTGCCTACATTGTGGTCCACTCTGTTATAATGTACTCTGTGCCCTAAACCTGCCTTAACTGTGACATCCGTGCCAGTGTTGGGTTCTCTTCTGCATTTACATCCTGTATAGTGTAATCTAAGCCTGCAATATGACTGAAAGCCACTTTTTTGTGTGCCCGCATTTTTTGTTATTCCCATTTACTATATTATATTCTTGCACAAGTCTAATAGTATAACATACATCTTATGTTTCTTAATATAGCAGTATTATATACATCTTCCTCTAGCTTATATACCATCGATCTCTGCCAACAGGTACATTGCTCTGACTGTAGTGCACAGGATCCTGGGTTCGAGACAAGGGATCATAGTCTGGTCTTATTACTGTAACTACTTACTAGCACTAGGAACTCTGAAGCAGTGTAGCAATTGCTTCCTGATTACTGACAACCTCCTTCTGCTGCTGAATAGTGAATCCTGATGCGAAAGGTGCACATAGCTATTACGATTGTTGGTTAACCTCTCCATGATTCTCAGCAAATGGTCACTCCCTCCCCACTGCAATCCAGCATATACTGAGGTAGTGAAGAAAATCCTGCTTAAACTTCTTAGAGAGAGTATTAGTAGACCCAGACCTTGGCTGCATACCCACACCTTACCTACTACATGAACACCTGCATCCACTATTTCTTTCCTACATGAGTCACCCAAACTACATGTCTAGTTCCTTAAGACTGTCAGAGTTATGATACCACCCATCACATTCAGTAGCATAGCTAGGGTGGAATGCAGGTCAAGCCACCTAGAGTGCAAAATGTTAAGACGTGCAATCAGCCAATTCCTATTGCTCTGTAGTGCATACCTGCTTTTATATGCCAGTGTCTTAGGGTGTATCTTAGGGTGACTTGAAGAGGGCTGTGCACATGAGATGCCCTCACAGTCTGACAGATTTGGAGTGCTTTTGCAAGGAAGAGTGGGCAAATATTGCCAAGTCAAGATGTGCCATGCTGATAGACTCCTACCCAAGAAGACTGAATGCTGTAATTAAATCAAAAGGTGCTTCAACAAAGTATTAGTTTAAGGGTGTGCATGCTTATGCAGCCAGCGCATTGTACATTTTTTATTTTTTATATTTTTCCCCCTAACAGATTTGTTTGTTTTTCAATTGAATTGTACACGTTATAGGTCACATTAAAGGTGGAAAAGTTTTTGTGGTCTCATTTTATATATCACAAAAACCTGACATTTTAACAGGGGTGTGTACACTTTTTATATCTACTGTGTGTATATATATATATATATATATATATATATATATATATATATATATATATATATATATATATGTGTGTATGTGTGTGTATATATATATAGTGGATCTGTGTTATATTATATTATATTGGTGAAATGAAGAGGTTAGATGTAGGTTAAGGGAACATCTTTGAGATATTAGTATAGATAAACTTGGAAGTCCGCTGGTTTAACATTTCCAATCTTATCATAATAAGTATAGTCATGAATTACAACCCTCTGCATTGCTACAGATTTCTGGTAGTTGTGCATAATGCTGTTTACAATGTATGCTTTTATATAAGGAAACCGCTTGTATTCTAAAATAAGAAACTGACACCTTATGGGTTAAATAAGGAAATAAACTGAAATGATTTAATTTAATTAGTTGCATTTTATTGATTGTTTTAAATGGTTTATTGGTTGTTTTATCTTTTCATTTTCATTGTGTTTTTTATTCACTTCGGTTGAAGGCATTCATGACAGGTACTAGAAGTGAGGGTGAATAAAATTTGTACTATTATGCTATTGTCTTCATTTATTTATACTGCAACATTTCAGATGTAGTTGGACCTTCATGCTGTTATGTCATGAAAAAAGTGACAAGCATTTTTACATATAAATCAACAGACACAGTTTATGTTGCACAATGTCTATCTAGCCTACAATGCATTTTATATACTTACAAACATTTTGGGCACAGGGAATACTGCCCTTCTGCCTTGTCAATATATTAAAGCAGTCATCCCCATAATAAGTGCCCAAACTATTCTCAAATAAATTTAAGCTAATGTTTGCTTTAATATAATTTGTTAATCTATTCTAGGCATCAGGTACTGTCTCAAGAGAACCAATTAGTATAGCTGTCATTCATTTATAGTCTTCAACACAGGTTGTCTGATGATTCTATACTATTCTGTGGTAACCAACTATTCCCACAGGTAGTTATCTCTAGATGCCCTATATCCATGATTAAGATCTCTTCTTAAATATCTATATAACACAGTGTACAAGCTCAGATATTTAAATTGTGCATAATAACTTCCATGGATGCCCTTGATGTGTTTCACCTGTACTCATATCAATTTATACATGCTAGTTTTCTTATAAGGTTTCCATGTTATTATTCCATACTCTAAACTGGATCTAATATATCTTGCAAGCAATTATTTCATCATTTTTGATTTCTTAGATTTTATAAATCTGTTTCTCTACAGCGAGTAGTTTTACAAGTATCATTATCCAATCAGTTGCTATGATCAGAAAGTAACCACTTGGCCATCATGACTAAATAACCAAACCAAAGCAAATCAAACCCACCCAAGTGGGGGGGGGCTTTGCCAAGAACACCCCCCATGGGGGGCTGCTCCCCCCAAACTCTCAACTAAATATACCTACTCCAAGATCACACTACAGTGGGGAAAAGGGCAAAGTTCATCATGGTGGCCAAATGGTTACTTTCTCAGAGTAAAATTCCAGAGATCAGAGAGTTCGTGCAAGTAAGTGTTTGGTGAAGTTGTCAGGGTTTTAGACATTCAGTAAAGTGGGTTTTTGATAACAGGTAGATCCACACACATATGTATATGTATGTATGTATATATATATATATATATATATATATATATATATATATATATATATATATATATGTATATATATATATATATATATATATATATATATATATATGGTTCCCATTCAGAAGCCTGAAACATCATAAGCCTGAAAATCAAAATCCTGAAACCAAAAGCCTGAAAATTCAGAATCCTGAAAACTCAAAATCCTGAAAGACCAAAATCCTGAAAGACCAAAATCCTGAAACTCAAAATCCTGAAAACACAAAATAGACATACTGATGTCATTGTGGCTTTGCTATTGTTAGCCCTGTGATGTTAGGTCATGCGTTGGGGTCAGGTAAGTGTGCGGTTGGTTTTATTTTAGGGTTAGCGGTTTAAGTGAGTTAGGGTTAGGCAGGTTAGGCATGTATGCAATAGTGACAAATATTGGGGTTAGGGCGGTTTAAGTGAGTTAGGGTTAGGGCGGTCAGGTGAGTGTGCGATAGTGTCGGACCTTAGGGTTAGGGTTAGGGTCAGGGTCAGTTGGTAGATATTAGTGTCTTTATAGTGACATATTAGCATTATTTGTGTTTTCAGGATTTTGAGTTTCAGGATTTTGGTCTTTCAGGATTTTGGTCTTTCAGGATTTTGAGTTTTCAGGATTCTGAATTTTCAGGCTTTTGGTTTCAGGATTTTGATTTTCAGGCTTATGATGTTTCAGGCTTCTGAATGGGAACCATATATATATATATATATATATATATATATATATATATATATATATATATATATATATATATATATATATATATATAAATTATGCAAAATATCATTATATACATTTTCCTGATTTTGTTTCATGTTATGCTAGATTTGTCTGACCAGTTTATTTATTTCAGTTTTCAAAGTTGTAGTTTGACCTTGTTTACAACTTTTTTCACCATTCAGAACTGAACCCGATGGCTCCTTTACTTGCACCCAGTTGGCCCATTTGTTCCAAGATCATGGGTGCTGGTGGTTCCCAGGCAAGTGAGAACCCTAGAGCCCATTTGTTCCTGTCTATGAATCCCCCATGAGCTCATTTGCTTGCTGCAAGGGTCTAGTACTAGGGATCGATTCAGCATGCTTCTCTCCCAGCAGAGCTGTGTCTCCCTTGTGGAAGCTCTTTTGAGCTCCACTACAACTGCCTTCTGATGGTTCCCCTCAGCTCATAGTGTGATTGCATATAACAATGTGGAATATACAGACCTGGGTTCTAAAGGTTAGACACCTTTTGATCTCACTAGCTGTCACCCATGTCAGAGCCACCCCCCTGGCTGCAGCTGCTCACTCCCAAGCTCCCCTACCAGTTCCTACAGGTGCCCAAGCAGGTTTTCAAACTCAAGTCACCTGAAAATGTAGTCGAGCAGTTATTCCTCTACACCATGGAGTGGCTAACTTATTTTCCATGTCTTATATTTTTTATTCTTAATCTTGAGTATCTTGTTCTTGTGGAAATATATATTCATGACCCTGTTTGCGTAGATTCAATTTTTTTTTGCATTCAGGCTCCTTTTCAAAACTTGTCCCATTCATTTTTCTTTCTTTCAACTGAATGCGTCAGTCCAATCAGTTTTGCTCAGTACTGTTTTGCTTCCATATATAGTCTATTATGAATCATAACCAGAAAACGAGTGTAGCAACTCACAACACGACCAATAATCACCAAAAGAGTTGCAGAAGAGTCAAACCAACCACGAAATAATTCCAAAAGGTGTAGTTTATTCAGATACAACTAAAAACATACGTAAACCAAAAATTAACGCTCTTCCAAACCAAATCATGCGTTTTCGTTCCAATAATTAGGACTTCATCAGATACAATTCTGCAATACAAGTATATCCTATATACCAATTTGATTATTAATTATCCTATTAAAACAGGCTCCTTTGATTCAAACTACCGAATCACTTTCTTATTACCTTCATGAATATTCATAACGTCATGAATATGTATTAATAAAAACAATTCACTTGTTTAAATATGTTTTAAAATGTGTTTTTTTAAAAATCTTCAAAAATATTTATATGTGGATTGTGAATACATGTAAACATTTCATCTGTTTAAATAAATTTCAACTGTAAATTCAAATGATTCCCTCTTTTTGTCACAAACTAGTTTAGTCATACTGGATATGTATACAGGTTTAATGTTGAAGCGCCCTCTAGCGTACTTAACTGTCAAGACACCTCAAATAACGTTAAATATTTCTAAAAGTACCTGTTTATGATAAACCATATATAAAATTTATACTGTATATATAAAAATATAAAATATATATATAATGATATATACAAACAATTGTATAAAAAATTATATAAAAATTTTTTATAAGAATTTGGTGATGTCACGATAATATAGATAACCATAAATATGAATATAAATACATAATATAATTTTATAAATATAATTTTATAAATACATATAAATAAATAAATAAATAAATAAATATGTAAATATAAATATATAAAAAAATCATACCTTATTATATTTTAATTTTAATAAGGGTCCTATGGAAATAGTTTCGTTTAAACCAGGTTTCCTACCAGCATCCAGGAAAACCTGCCACCACAATTCTCTACTTTCCAATCTTTCTTCCCATGGACCCCCACTAAAATCCGGTTTTACTTGTTCTAACACAAAGAATAAATAATCAGCTCCTTCACAATTTTTAGAATGTTTATAAAGTGCATTTGTTTCTTTGGCCTTACTGATTTCATATAAGTGTTCATAAATACGTCTTCTGAATACCCTCTCAGTTTTGCCAATATAAAATGCCTGGCATTGTTGACAAATAGATATATATACCACCCCTTGTGTACTACAATTGTATGTGTCTTTATTTCTTATATTTTTGTTCCTACGTTCTATAAATATCTCTTTTTGATTCATAACATAAGGACATTGGGAACATTTTCCACACTTCGATGTACCTATTTTAATGTTAACATCCATTTTATAATAATTTATACTTTCCAATTTTCCTTCTTATATTTGGTGGGTTCCTATATGTTATCTGGGGTTCTATCTTTTTGATTTCTTCCAAATCACTTAACAATGTAAATTTTTCCCATTCTTTCATAAATATACCTTTCGTGTTTTTATTAAAACTATTAAATTCAACCACCAATCTCTTTTTAAATGTTTCATCCATCTCTCTTAAGTTAACATCATCCACTTTTTCCCTGTCCTTTTGGCCCTTTATGGGTTGAAATTTAGTCAATCTCCCTATTTCAACTTCTTTCCTAATCCTTGTAACAAATTCTTTGGGGTAGCCTCTCTCTAAAAACATATTTTCTAATTTATTACATTCTTCAATAAAATCAAATTCTCCACTCGTCATCCTGGATCCTCTCACAAACTGGCCTTTTACGATGTTTTTCTTACAATGAGGAGGATGAGAGCTATCGTAGTGGAGATAGGAATTAACATATGTACTCTTTCTGTATACCTTTGTTTCAAACTGGTTATCTCCCTTTACTATTTCCACATCTAGATAATTAATAGATTCATTATTCATAACATATGTAAAACTCAAAAAGTTAGTAGTGGAGCTGATATATTTCATAAATTCTAAAAACTTTTCTTTTCCCCCAGTCCAAAATATAATAATATCATCAAGAAATCTATAATAAAGTAACCAAAATTGATTGTAGGTAGAGTGTAATATATATTTCTCCTCCCACTTGGAAAGTACTATATTAGCAAAAGTGGGAGCGCATGCAGCTCCCATAGATACACCAGATTTTTGTTGATAATATTCCCCATTAAAGGTTAGGAAATTGTTCTTTAATATAATATCCATTAATGTGACTGTAGTAATCTTCTCTTCATGTGTCAAATATTCATCAAGAAAAACCATGTCTTCAAAATATTCCATCCCTTCTTTATGGGGAATACTGGTAAATAAATCTATTATATCTATTGTAACAAATAAAATGTCTTTCTTAAAAATTTCTGGTGTAAGTACTCTTAAAAAATCCCATGAATCCCTCAAAATAGTCTTATTGTTGACCCATATATGTTTTGCCTTACAGTCAACATATTTGGCCAGAGGTACTGTTTTTGCACCTTCAGCTGTAACAATGGGTCTGAAAGGGGGGTCATCCTGATTTTTATGAATTTTGGGTATCCCAAAAATTGTGGGTACCCTAGGTTTCCTTACTTCTAAAAATTTATATATTTTATTATCAATCACTCTTTCTATAAGAAGGTCTTCCAATAAAATATCTATTTTCTTATAAGTCAATAACATTTCGTTCCTTGAAACAACTGAATATTTGGTTTCATCATTCAATATATCAAACATTTTTGATTCATATACAGTTTTGTCCATAATGACAATTCCCCCACCCTTATCCGGTTTCATTATCCTTAACATGGGGTTTCTTTGTAGTTCTTCCAATAACTTATATTCACTTTCTTTTAAATTGATATTATTTTTATATTTATGTATCATTTTTCTATTAGATTTCTCACTTTCTTTCCTAATCTCTTTTTCCAAGACATTTTCAAAATTTTTTATTTGTGGTATTAATGGGGGATTATATACCGAACTCCTAACAAGTTGGGCAGGAACAGTATTATTTCTATTAATTCCTGCTTTAGAAGCTAAAACAGATAAATTAATAAATTAATCTTCCTCGTAAATAATTTTATATCTAAAATAGTATTCGTGACATCACCAATATTATGAATCATCTAGTTATTGGTTTAGATTTCAGTCTGTCAGAAGTATCTAGTTTAACCTTTACAACCCCATGACCACTGCATGTCAAAGTTGGTAAAATTTAACATGAAGTAGGAATGATCTCCTTAGGAACACAAGCAGTATCCAAGTATGTTCTGTTCCCTGATAGGTTTCTTTTCAATCTGTAACAGTTGTTGTTCTTGTATGTATGTTGCAAGTAATTTCCATACTAATGTTGTTGAGTCAGTATTGTTCCATTCTTTCTCTGGTAAATTCAAGTCTCCAGCTATTATCATTTTTCCTTCCCATGTTTTGTGCAAGATGTGACACCCCTGCACTGGCCCAATAATCAAGGAGCCTCAGTCCTCACCACTAGCACCAGTAAGGGATGCACACATTGGGAGGATGACAAGTACACACACAGCAAAGTACAATATCCCTTAAGCGTACACAGAGACCACAGTCAGTCTTGGACTGGTTTCTCCCTCATTCTCCAGATCCCCAATAAGACTCCTCACTGGCACAGCTATAGGATTGAGATCTCAGCTGAGGGGTCAAGTCAAGAACTCCAGCACTCTCTCTGTCCAACCAGTGCTTCGTGTCCCTGCCCAAGTAGTTAGACACACACACACACACACACACACACACACACACACACACACACACACACACACACACACACACACACACATACACTTTAAGATTTGATTTATATACAAACACACAGACACTCCTGAGGAATGCTGGCACAGGTTTACTAGCTATGCCCCCTTCTGCTCAGATTATAAGGTAGTTATCACTCTTACCTACCACTATTTATCAGCTACTCTAATCCTACAGCGTAATGTTACTGTTATCCAAATGGTAAGTGTGAACTAGAGCAAGGCTATTCAAGTGGCCTATACAGTATCACCAAATACATATGCAAGTACTCTAAGAGCTTAAATACCTCTAAGCAAACCAGCCACAATTAAAAGGTTTAAATATATTTAATAATAAATAATAAAAGAACAAGACAATACTCAATCAACACAGTAACTACAGAGTTCAGAATCACAGGAAATATTTTAAAACAACATTGCAGGACAGTCTCAAATAAATACAGAAAACATCTAAACTAATATTTACTATATTCTTATCTATATCTAAGAGAAATGAATATACCCTAGTCTTACTTACAGAGCAGCTCCAGTTGAGTGCTGGCTGTTTTGTTGTTTTTTTACTTACAGAGCAAGGCAAATGCAGATAAGAAGTGTTGAATGGATGTTTCTAGGTCCAAGACAAGATACAAAATGCCCCGTCTCTCTATCTGAGAGAGTTCTTAAATTAATATCGCATATTACTGCTGAGTTAGCCTGGATGACATCACTCTTTGTCACCTGCCTTCAGTTCCCAGGCTAACAGAAACTTAATAAAATCTAACATTTCTGTGTGAAAAATACATATCTCTCAGATGTTTGGCCAGAACTGGAAGTCGTAAAACAATTAAACACCTTTATATTTGAAACCTAGTAATTATTTCCATTTCAACACAATAGGAAAACCTCTAGCTATAGGCATTCTGTCTGCTTACTGAGAGATAACACAATCATAAAAGACTTTACTTTTAACTTATTTTCTTGAAGTTTTGCAAGTTAACTCTGTATGTTTCAGCTTCTACTATTAAAACATACATTTGCACAGGTACATAGTTTATATGCATTTCTGTTCTTTTCCAGTAGGGTACACTGTGGTTACATTCTTGAAGCTCAGTGCATAACATAAAGTTCAACACATACGTACGTACCAGTAGTTTAATATACACATAACATATAGTTCTCTTACATTTGTAAGACAAGCATATGAATCATATTAATATTCACAAATGACACACAACTATCCACAAAATTCCAGATAGCTGGGCGGGCAGTGTCACACAAGAAATGCAAGAATTCCTCTATGTCATCAGTACTTTACTTTCGTGGTCTATACACTCCAACTGTAATCCATTCTTGACTTGTCTTTATTGTCATGGTTACACAATCTATAGTATTGGTGTTATCATCACAGATATAATTCATTCCAGAGTTGTATTTATTGTCATGGTTACATAGTCTGTAGAATCCCTACCATAACACTTCATTTCCACCTGTTTTTTTCTTAAAATGTCTGTTACAGTGAAAACATTTATACCTTGAGAGAATCATTGTTCTTTAACCATGTTTCACAAACAATAACAATTTCAATGTTATATGAGCACATCACATTTCCATTTAAAAATAATTACCAATGTACCTGTTTGTGTTATCTGAGTTGCTAAAGTTCTGACATGGTAAAAATAAAGTCTCAAGTTCATGAAATGTTGTAATATATCTGCCGCAGTAATTTCTTCCTTTGACTTGACAAGATGACCCCTTCCTATTCAATGCGTGTCTAAAATTAGGCTTGGATGTTCTATATATTCCTGCTTTTTAAAATGGCTCATTTTTTCATGAGGGTCCTTAACCCTCAAAAATCTATTTATTCATACTGACCTGGATCTCTTTTCTGTACGAGATTTGTGAAAAATAAGTGTGAACACATGTATACATTCTGTTATCTATGAGAACTATACTTTCCCTACTAACAGTCAGTGAGTCCTTAAAGATGATAGAATTTATTCCATTAATTAGTCATCCATCCACAACCCCTTTTCACGATTTTTGTATATGGGGGTCAAGGTTTCAATTCAGCAGTGACAAGCATCTAGAGCCAATGTTCACACTGCCAGGTGGAAGGTAACATGAATAAAAGCAGCTCAATACTTCCTTACATTCAGGTGTCTGAAGGCCCAGTCACATCCTGGCAGACATAATGCTATTTGATGCTCATTATCCTCTCTGCAAATGTGAGTATCAGTTCATTTGACTGAATCTTTAGTTAATATATCATTTCCATGCTGATCTGAAGAACCATCCACATCTAATTCAGTAATGTATGCTCTTTCAATTGTTACAAAAGATGAATCTTCATCACCATTAATCTTATTAATCTCACAGATTTCCCCACCTACGTTAGAAAGCTCAGAATTGTGAACTAGCTGTATTTGTACTTCCATCCCCTGGATTCATTAAACTCCATGTAGAAATAGTGCTATTCATGCACAGAATGGATTGTGCCCATGTAAAACAGCAGTGCGGCTTTCATATTAATGAAGGAGTGCTGCTGTATTCTCCACACAGACATGATCAGTGTATGAGTGCCGGGGGCATGTCTGAGCATTGCTCACAGAGTACACATACCCCCTGCACTCTAGAATTGGCATACAGCAATCCCAAAGCAAGTAACAGTGTCCGCGGACACTGTTATCATAACATAGCAGTGTCCACGGACAAAATGCAGTAAAAACACAGAAAGGCACAGCCCCCCACAATAGTCCAGCACAGATAATGTCCAGAATGGTATGCTAGTGTACATGCTGGCATACCAAATAAGTAAGCCTTTTCCTGAGAGGAACATTTAAACCAATTCCTCCATGTATGATGTAGCTGTCTAGATGTCCTGCCCTAACATGCAGAAAGCAATGTGCATACCCCTACAGTAAATAAAAATAAAACACATGTTTATTTCATTTTTTTTCCATCCCCAATAAAGCTTAAGCATAGCTGAGCGGGTGTGCGAGTTGAGCAGCTGTGTAGAGCATAGTTGAAACATTCTAAGGAGCTGAATAGAAAGATACAGCCAAAATACTGAAAGTGAAATAGTGTAGTGGTTAGAGTGCTTGCCTAGCAGGCAGTCATACACAGTTCTTGCCCCAATGCAGTCCATTCATTTTTATATGTGAAAACAGCGGTAAAAGTATATTTTTTTATAAATACATAGTGAATAATATATATTTGTTAACCAAAGTAGTGAGGCAGGTCCAAATGTGAGGTGTCAGTGTAGTACAGATGTGAAACCCCCTCTTAAACACAAGTGTCCCATACAGTATAGCCACACAAGAATATAATATAATGAAAGCACATAGGGGGATGTTAGGGATGGGAAACTTACATATCATAAGATGTCATTAAGATGAAATCAACACCACAACCCTATAGTCCATAAAATGAAAGCTGAACAATGCTAAATTGTGCTTAGCGATGCTTAGCCAGAGTAAGCATTGTTTAAATTTGTGTGCTTAGCAATAATTAGCATAGCTAAGCAGATTATCGCACTGGCAAACAGTGCTTAGCATCCATCCTTTTAAGCAATGCTTATCTGTGTTTCACTTAGCTTAGCTCAGCATATTCAAAACCATCCAATCATGGCAAAGTGTGGGAAATCAGCCCTCTTTAAACTTTGCAGATGAGAATACAGCCCACAACCAGTTGTAGATCATCACTGCAAACACTATGGCTGGTGTTGGTGAAGGTGTGCAGTTTCAGGTGCAGTGCTGGGGTATTCAGGAGTCCAGGGTCATGGTTGGACTCCTTGTACAAAACCATGAAGTGAGACTGCTGCAGGACCAGTAAAAGGGCTCCCAATAGAAAGTGGAGGTCTGGGACCATCTCGCATGTGACCTCACCAGTGCCACTGGCATTTGTCGGACTGGTGAGAAGGTTCAGCACCATTTTGCTGACTTGAAGCGTAGAAGGAGGGAGTTCTTGGACAGGTGGGTCCAAGATGCATGGGCAAGGAATGTCCCAGCTGTAAGTATCAGATCAATAAGTGTTTTCCAAAGTCCAGCCTGTGTATGTGATGGATAGGTATGCATAAATGTTTCTCTATCTCCTGTACAGCTGCAGATGAGAGGACCATTAACATGGGTGCCCATGCCAGCTGGCTGCTAAGGCTACATTGTGAGGCTGGTGAGTACAAATCTAGCTTGTAGTATTCATGGCAAATAAATAGAAAGGAGTAGAATGTCACCTGTCAGTATTTAAAATGGGTATGGTTTGTACTGAATAAATGTGACATTAGCAGAGTAATAGTGATGTACAGGGTATATATCAATAAAAGTGTCAGTACCTGTCAATAAAAGTCAAAACCCCAGACTGGTCATGTTCACTTTGGTATGTGGTGGTATGAATCGAAATGTGTACAGTTTCTGCACAACTATAGCTCTGAAAGCATTAAATAATCAAGGGTCATCTGACAAATATTGTGGAGTTGTAAAACAGGAGAATAACTATATGAAATGTTCCATGCACCAAGATCTGATACCTGAATAGTAATGTTGTGTTAACCAGTGTTTTCCAGACTGTGCTATGTCAAAATATAAATACACAGTATAAAAACTATCTGCCATGCATGAATGTCAGAATTACAAGGTCAGATTATACAACCAAGAGAGTATTTGGCAGAAAACAGTCAAATAAGAAACAGCAGTTTCTCAATAGCTCATTCTGATGAAACAAAAACTTTGTTCTATTTTATGCACAAACAAGCATGGTTCGAATCCTGGGAGTGGTAGTAAGCTGTATGGATATTTTCACCCAGGAATATGTGAATATGTGTAGAAACAGTCAGGTAGTGTTAACAGAAATTTTCTCCACAGGTCTGCCAGGTAAGAAAAGGTATATCTTAGCTGTAAGAAGGCTGTACTTATACATTGTGTACAACACCTATGTCCAACCGCAAGGCTGCAAATGACAGCAAGATAAGTACATACACCAAGTAGTCTCAACCAAGAAATGTCCCTCAAGTGTCATGCTGTCACAGCTAGTGGTCACTGCCACCCACACTCAGGGTAACCAATAGAAGTGAAGGCGGAGTATGGCAGTAGCAGACACACACACACGCACACACACACACACACACACACACACACACACACACACACACACACACACACACACACACACACACACACACACACACTATGAGTGCACATTTGTAACCCTGACAATGTGAATATGGGTAGAAACAGTCAGGTAGTGTTAACAGAAATTTCCTCCACAGGTCTGCCAGGTAAGAAAAGGTATAAATTAGCTGTAAGAAGGCTGTAATTATACACTGTGTAAAAACATACCATTGCCCAACCCAAGGACATAGGTCGATGTAAAGTGAGGTAATACCTGGATAGTAATGATTAGAGCAATGATCATTAAAGTTGTGAACAATTAAAGCCTATACAGTTATTAATTGACATCTCTCTCTCTCTCTCTCTCTCTCTCCCTCCCTATCTGTACCTATAATTTAAACACATAAATTAATGGCTTTGGTTTTCACCAAACCTACTATTGGGACATGTGTCCTATTGTTCTACAAATATTTAAACGTTTGACTATGAATATTCCCTGTTCAAATACTATAATTGGTGGCTTGTTGCTATCAATGTAACCTGCATGCCGTTATAATGCCCACTGTGGTTCCATATATGCATGTGTTTTGTTTGCTATGCAACTGTTCCAAATCTGTTGTATTGGGTTAATGAGAATACCTATGCATGCTGTTATAACTAATCCTGGAATGTGTTTTTCATGACTAACCAACATATGTTATAAAACTGCAACACCATAGCAAGTCTGGGAAGGCTGATCCCAGTGGATTCACCTGTCCCGCCGCAACTGGCCATGGCACTGGGCCCCAACACCTCTAGGACCCAACCCGAGACCTCCTTGTCAGCTGGTCCTGCACCATCTTTGGGTGGAACAGCCTCAGGGGATGGGCCCCTGCCGGGAGTGGGCATGGACAGGACACTGACACCCATTGCACAGGTCCAGGGATTGATGCGTAGTGAGCTTCAAAAAGAGTTTGGAGATCTGTTATGCCAGCTTGAAGGCCACATGGTGCATCTTGAGGGTCAACCTGCTTCTCCTGCTCAACTCCCAGCACAGGGCCGTAAAGGTGCAGTCATGACTGCCCATGGGTGGGGACCTCAGTCCCACTGTATCCATTTGTGGACTCATGGGCGTCCGATTCTGAGCCACCCTACCCGTCCAAGGTGTTTACCCCCACATGTGCCATATACCACCCCTGTCTGCTGTCTTGTCTGTCTTCCTACCCAACCTACCTCCCTAAATATACCTACTATCCTTCCCCAACATCCCACCCTCACGTTATAAAAAAAAAAAAAAAAAAGAAAAGCCAATTTGTTCACACAAAAAATGTTGCCCCTACATAGCTGTCCATTTCACACACGTGTCACTGGACACATGTAATCTGGTCTAATTGGTTTATCAACATGTTACTGCTGTTCTAATCCCTCTCTCAGGGCTTTGAGTGTCCAAATTCACCTCCAAATTCTGTGCAAATACACAGCTGTTGCTGTATCAGAAATGGACAGTTATGGACCTTCCCTATACCTGTCCTGCATGTCTAGCTATCTGTCACATTATTTTTCCCTCTGGGTGCCCCCTTTTTCACCACTTTCCTATCACCCCTTTTTTCATTTCTTTTAAAGAAATTACCGTGGGGGTAAGCAGGAGTAAGCTGCAATAAGCAGCAGTAAGTGTCAGTAAGCGAGTTTGTGAGATGCTAAGCGATGCCTACACAGATTGAGCAGTCTCCTATTTAACTGTGTGTTGGCATCGCTTGCCATTGTGCAAACCCATGCAAACACACTTGCAACTGCTTAAAACCGCCTTAATCACCATATCTCCATCAGCCACTGTTCTGCCCAGCAACAAAAGAATCAGCCCTGCCAAGGCTTGAACCCAGGACCCTGTATACTATATTCAGAGCAGTTTTCTGCTACACCATCTGAGATATAATAATAAATGCTATTTTTTTCAAATATGTCATTCAATACAGGTATAGAATAGTAGGGAACAAACACTGTGGAATCAGTCATGTTTAGTATATATAAATTGCATGTATAGATGTGTATGGTGACAGATAAAAATTAAAAGGTATAGACATCAGATTTATGGAGCTATACATATAAAACAAATATGTATAGAATATATACATATATATTGTTATATAAACATATGTATAGATATCAAAAAAGGAATATATATATATATACATATATATATATATATATATATATATATATATATATATATATATATATATATATCTAAAAGAAATATATATATATATATATATATATATATATATATATATATATATATATATATATGCCCATAACATGTAGTGGAGTCATACCCAGCAACATACTTCTACACCTTTTAGTGCAATAATTCTGGACAATGGTCCAAGAACAGGGACATAATGTACGCACTGCAGTTATAAATGTAGAATGTTCCTAAAGTAACTGGGTTCATGTCAGCATACATGTCCAGAAGGATGTAAGTTCTGAAACTGAAATGTATGTCATCATGTATGGACAGAAATCCTCACATCATCACAATGATTTACCACAGAAATGAAAATAATGATTCTGTGGAACAGAACATACATATAAGCAATAATCCTGGACAGTGTGAAACAATCTGGTCAGTCGAGAGGTAGGTTCAGAACCCCTTAGTGCAACAAATCAGGACCAAGCCTGACCGGGGGGGGGGTAAAGCCATGAAACTGGGAACATATCCCAAATACTAAAGTAGATAAGGTGACACAGTTGATGCAGTAACACCATCATGTCTGTTGTACCATATATTGACTGGAATAGCTCAAGTCCAAAACCAAATTACTCCCACCTACTCACTGACATACATCTTCACATCATCCTACTGTTGTGTCACACATACACAACACGTATGGAGGCCAGGCAACAATACATCTGATAAATATCGGAAAATAATATCACAGTAGGGAAACTTCACTTAGCTGCTAGGCATGTCACCAAGTACTGTCTAAACTACAGGCAGACTGACACAAAATAAACCCAATTTTGCTATGGGGGAATACACATGTAATTGCAAATATATAAGGCACTACAGGGATGTAACAGTACTGACCAAAAGACACCAGCGTGAAAGTGCATACCCAGAACCAATCTCACCACATTCAAAGTGACATACTGGTAAGCCACAGGAATAGTAGAGTATATGGACTGTGCGAACAAAATCATCAGCATGTTTGCCACCCACACACTACCCCTATATATCCTGGCCCAATTCACAGTGTAGTCTGACGGTTGACTGTGGTATCGGACATGTCTCAATCTGCACCTAGAAACATATACAGCTGACAGAGCACCAGAAGCTGGAACAGCATGCAAAGTCAGATAGAAAAGGACCCTCAACACTTACATCTATCCCCCTACACAGGTCAAATAACACATTCACAATACAATGCTAGACAATCCTGGCAGTATGTCAACAATTGCCAGAAATACACAGTCCTCTCAACTGTATAGAGTCCCACAGAATATCCAGACTTCGTCCTCATATATAAGGCCTTCTACCCGTAACATGTCTGACAGTCTGATACATCACTGGGATGATATCTGGAATTAAGTCAGTATATAATGATATACTACACTTATACACCTCTTACAGCATGACATCTGGACAAAGCCCAACATATTTTGGGGCAGAGGCCAAAACACAGGGTCATTATTGACATATTGCTGTCATAAACTGAAAAAGTTGCTGGTGTAACAGTGTTGTTGTAACATATCTGTTCTGAGGGATATGAAGTCAGAAACACACATGGATGTTACCATTTACTGATTGCAATCCTCAGAGTATGCTACTGAATTTCCAAGGCCAAAAAATGTGTGAGCAACACACCAAATATAAGAGTCCAAACTCAGGCCACTCTGTGGCTAGCCCTCCATTTGGAAGTTATTTCAACCACATAACACTATCAGACTTAAATTCATGCAGAGCAGCCATATCCACACAAACCCTGTCAAACTAGCATTAGTTCAACTGTATAACAGCAATACTTACATTCTGTCCCTATGTCTGGAACATTCACCCCCAGTTTGTTGGGCTGTCTCCACAGTGTTTGTTGTAAGAGGTATTTCTAACTACACTCTGTGATGCTGTTTGTCACACACACCTCCACAAAGTACTCCTCCCAGGCAAGGAAAAGGGGCAATGCCCACATGAAGTACTCAGTTATAGGAGTGTGTTTCTATGATATTGGGTATGGGAATCATACCACAGCTGTTCCACATGCAATTAGCAAGAGGGCGGCTCCAAGTGGTGCACAGGCCATCAGCTGCTCATGAGCATTACCTACTAAAGGCAAGATGCTGCCTATACAAAGCAGTTGTATATCCTACAACTGTCTCAGAGAGAGAGAGAGACTGAGAGACACACACATACAAAAACAAACAAATAAACAGACAGAGAGGCACACACACTGAGACTGATGGAGTATACAAACTGAACTGAAAACAAATAAGCACAGCTATGTCAAACAATCAAGCCTGTAATGTAATATAATGGGTGGGGCATGCAAATGTGGGAAATAGGACGTTCAGACAAATATTATGTCTCAACAACACATGCTGTACTGATATATTGCTGAGCAGAACATATGACTATAGAAAATGTGTCTGTCTGTAGTGACATAGAGCACAGCTCAGGGCCCTGAGTCAACCCAGGAAAGGATGGCTCACATATGACCACTACTGGAGTGTATGTTGCACAATACTGACTGTAACATTGCTAAGCCACACCCAGTGCAAATCATACCACCAGTAACTGCTAAGTCCAGCTCTGACTTGTGCCTCTTTTTTTAATGCCAATGTCTCCAACCCATATAACATAGCTGGTCTCACTACCCTCTTGTAGACCTTCCCTATCACTCTTAATGGCACTTGTCTGTCACAAATCACACATGACACTCTTCCCCACCACCCATATCCTGCCTGTACTCATGTTGTCACATCTCCCCCACACTCGCCATTACTCTGAACTGTTGTCCCCAAGTATTTACAACTATCCACTTTAGCAAACTGTTCTCCCTGTATCTTCACCATTCCTCCATCCTCCCTCCAGTCACACACACATATTCCATCTTAGTCCTGCTGACCATCATTCCTCCCCCTCTAGACCATATCTCCACCTCTCCAGGGTCTCCTCAACCTGTTCCCTACTCTCACTACAGACCACAATGTCATCTGCAAACAGCACAGCCTATGGGGACTCCTGTCTGATCATGTCTGTCAACTTGTCCATCGCCACTGCAAATAAGAAAGGGCTCTCTGATGTACTCCCACCTCCACCTTAAACACACCAGTCACTTCCAATGCAGTACTCACTGCTGTCAGACTAGCCTTGTACATATCCTGTAGCATTCTTACAGATCCCTCCACCACTCATGACCACCTCATACAATACCACAACTCCTCTCTAGGCATCATGTCATATGCTGTCTGTAAGTCAAGACACAACACAGCTACTTCTGACCTTCTCTGTATGTCCCCATCAACACTCTCAGAGCAAACATTGAATCTGTACTGCTCTATCCTGGCATGAAACCATACTGCTGATCAGTAATCCTCACCTTCCTTCTTAGCCTAGCTTCCACCACCCTTTACCATTACCTCATGCTGTGACTGATCACTGTTATCCCTCTGTAGTTACTGGCTCTGCACACAACCCTTATTCTCATAATCAGTACCCAAACACATTTCATCCACTCCTCACGCATCCTCTCACTTTCTAAGTTTACAATAAACAATCCGGTTAAAAAGACCACTGCCATTTGTCCTAAACACCTCCATGCTTCCAAAGGCATGTCATCTGGACCAATAGCCTTTCCATTCTTAAACCTCTTCATAGTTATCCTTACTTCCCCCTTGATAATCTTTTGCACATCCTGATTCACCATAGCCAGATCATCCAACCTTCTCACTCTCTCATTCTCTTCATTCAACAGCCCATCAAAGTACTGTTTCCACCTGCTCGACACACTCTCCTCACTAGTGAGTGCAGTTCCACCATTATCCTTTCTCAGCCTTATCTGCTGCACATCCTTCCTAGCTACATACCTCTGTCAAGCCAATTGGTACAGGCCCTATTTTCCATCCTTGGTGTCCAGCCTGACATACAACTTTTCAGATGCCCCATCTTCAGCCTTTGCCACCAGTCTCTTTGCCATGCACCCCATCCCCCTATATATCTGTCTACTGTCTGCATCTGCCTGACAATCCCACTTCTCCTTGGATAACCTCTTTCTCTGTATACTCCCATGTACTTCCTCATGCCACCACCAGGTCTCTTTGTCCTCCTTCCCCTGTGTAGAAGTCACACCAAGCCCTGTTCTACTCATCTCCCTTACTAGCTCAGATGCAGTTACCCAGATATTTGCTAACTCTTCACTGCCACCAACTGCCTATCTTAACTCTTCCTTGAACTCAGTCTCACAATACCCTTTCTCAGTATCCACCATTTGATCCATGGTGCCGCCCTCACACTCCTCCTCCTCTTTATGATCACCAACGTTGTCCCACAGACCAACCTTTCATGCTGTCTAACTACACTTTCCCCTGTCACCACTTTACAGTTACCAATTCCCTTTAAACAGCCCACCTGCATAGGACATAATCTACCTGTGTGAATCTTCCTCCACTCTTGTATGTCACCCTATGCCCATCAGTCTTGTAATGCTATGTATTCACCACACTCATGTCCAACCTCTGTTACAAAATCCACCACCATCTCACCTTCTGCATTACTTTGCTTAACACCATACCTACACGTCACTTCTGCATCCCCTCTGTCCCCTTCACCAACATGCTCATTGGAATCTACTCCAATCACCACTCACTCACTCTTGAATACAGGCGTCACCACTTCATCCAACCACACCAAAGTACATCTGTCTCATCCACCACACACGCAATTAGCAGAGCATGTGCACTAACAACTGTCAACATTACACCATCAATTCCCAGCCTCCTGAACATCACTCTACCTGACACTCTTATCACCTCCACAAACACTCTTGGCATAATGTTCCTTCAGATTATCCCCTACACTATTTCCCCTCCCATAAACACCATGATAGAACTATTTGTACCCAACTCCGATACACACAGCTGTGCACTCTTCCATCTGGTCTCTGGCACACACAATATATCCATCTTTCCTCTGTCCAGCATATCAGCTAGCTCTGTCCCCATACCAGTCATACTCACAACATTAGCAGTTCCTACCCTCACTACCGCACACCTAGCCTTTCACCTCTCTGCCTGCCATATGAGCACCAGACATCCTTCAGGGTATGTCTGTGAATGCAAAGGCTACTGCACTATCAAATGACATATGTGTGTTACAGCACTATGAAGAAAGAGTCACTAATTGCGGCCCATAGCCCACCATGTATGTGCATTGTCCTACAGATGTCCTGCCCTAACAGGTTGACATGACTGACTGAGCAACAAGACTGTCATTACAGTGTGCCATACTGACATAGATCAGAAATGTATAGCAGGTATTACCTGTGTATAAGTATGTATGGGTAGGTGTACCTGGCTGCATCATAACAGCTGATATGGGATGCAAAATGTCAGGTGAATAAGCTGTACATGTTGTACATGTGTGTAACCTTAGTTTCTGTGCATCCAGCTGAGTTACACCTCTACAGCTACTGGTGGTGTCATTGCCCTGACACATACATGGGTAGTATAATAAGTATGAGTATCTTGATGAAATTGTAGAAGTGGCCAACTGTGTTCTGACCTGTGTCCATGCCTACTACAAACAGATATATGACCACCCACATAGCTGTATGGCCTCAGCAAAACCATATTTGTAAAACCTGTCTCCACTAAAGTAGAGAAAACCCCTTTGCTGGACAGCAACAATGCACAAAGCACATACTAGGATGTTATATTGGTTGTACAGGGCAAAGTAGGAGCAGGCACCAAAAGGGCAGCGTGTCAGCCTTTGTTTAAAATGAGCATAATAGGTCACAGGTGGATTACTGTAAGGCTAACTATGAGTACAAATTGGACACATCCACTAAGGGCAGTCACAAGGCCATCTTCACATATGCCTGCAGTTTCAGAGGCACCAGCCCAACCTACCCTGTAATAATGGTCAATCACATCACATACACACACACCATAGCTACAGCCAACCCGCTGTAGACAGGTTTAGGGCAAACATCACCACCCTGAATCACCATCAGTATAGGTGGATATGCACAGCATGCACTCCCTATCCCCTCACCATCATGGATCAGGTGCAAATTGCCTAATCAAAGTTGACAAAAGCAAGTCCCCTTGGGGCCTAACATTTCTGTCTGCATCCTACATGAACCCAGGCATATGCTTCCAGCTCCAGTACACACTGTATGCAAACAAATCCTGAGGACCATAGACATCCCATCTGCAAGGAACATGGCCACTGTCATCCCTCTACACAAATGTGGATGATGAATGGTGGTTTATGCAATGTACTGGCCCTCATTGGGGGGAACATGACACATCAGGACCAGGAGTATAATGCATGTTCATACCGTGCTGCCAGGTACAGAGGTATGATGTGTTTGTAAGTGGTGGCTAATGATAGTCCATATGCATGTGCTAGCTCTGTAAAGAACTCTGGACAATGTCTGAGGTCCGGTGATGTGTTTCCCTGTGTATGTCCTCCAGGTGCCATGCAGTGGCAAACTCCTTACACTGATTCAGAGATAGCAGTCATTACAGAAGCTGTAATCTTAAACTATGCCATCCTTTCTGGTCGTAGCCGGCAAAATCTGCAGGAGCGGACTGCACTGTTGGATGAGATCATCCACAGTGTGAACATGTTGGGCCATCATGGACGCATATATGATCAGGTCAGGCATAGAGCAACTGACCTGATACATCGTGCCTGGCAAAGGGCTGCTGCTGTAGTGAGGGACTGTACTTCTATTGGTGGGGGGCTAGCCACATAGGCCCCACTTACGGTGACAGAGGAGCTCCTTGCCAACCTTGGGGTAGCCCTCACACAAACTCAAACACGGGAAACAGCAGTTGTGTAGGTGGGTGGCACCCAGGCAACAGGCGAGGAGCATCCATGTAAGGCCAAAATGCACATCAATGTAATGAGGTAGCATTTAAACTGTCTTCTACAGAGTCTCTACATGCATATGTCAGTGCAAAATGGATTAGTGGGTGGGGTGTAGTAATGCACACAGTGCACATCTATGGTGAAGGACAGCAAATTGTGTAATATCATAGTGTGTGTACCATACTTAATCAGAAACATAGCATTCATCTTGTACCAATGCCTAATGTGAATCTGCTGACAATACCACTCCCTCACAACTACATAGGTCCCTTCTTCTCTGCAGATGGGACAGCAGCCTGAACCCAATAAGTATGGGGTTTCCCTGTTGTGGCTCACCAGTATCTCAGGCATGCTAAAGTTAATGCATGTGACCATGCACACAACTGTTATACTCAGCCATTTGGTAATATCTGCATGTTCACCTGTGGTGGTGTTTACTGCATTGCATCATGGTAGTCATGACAGGAGACTATTTGCAGGAGATGTCACATATCTATAGCATACCTCACAACCTGTCATTGCAGGACACCTGGACAAAGACTGGCAAAATGGGAGGACAAAGGCCCAGCAATAGGTCATATTGTGGAAATTAGGGGTATGCAGTGCATATGAATGGTGTACACACCTGTTAGAATGCCAGGTATGTGTGATGTATAAAAATGAGAGCACAATAGACAAGGTCAGAATGCTGCCAACCTTCCATGTGACCTATTATCTGTACAATTCAATTGTAAAGCAAACAAATATGTTAGGGGAACAATAATGACACATAACAATAGTGCAACAACCTAGATGCATATGTGTGCACAGGATGAAGCTAGTACTGTGTTTTGGTAGCTTTCGATATAAGTACAGCAGTACATCTTATTGGGTACACAACAGCCATAAATTACAGAGACTCTTTGATTAACAGCAACTAACGGTCAGCTGTCCTACCAGGATTATCCTAACATATACCCAGTTGCCTGCTACAGCAACAGCCGTGGTTCACATAGAGCTGATGAAGTTGCTAAGGCATCACGTGTTTGAGATGTATCAGCCTGGAGAAAGGTACCCAAACATTTTCACAGCATTGCACATACCATGGAACACAGTGCAGACAGTCATTAAAAGGTGTTGAAAATATGGGGCTACAGTGACGTTGCAAAGGAGTGGACATCCCACCAAAGTCTATGGGAATACAAGACCAAAACTGGCCAGGGATGCTGCTAGGAGCCTTACAGCAACAATGAAGGAGCATCAGAAATGTCCAGCAAGTACTAGGTGTGTACTACATGTCACAACAACCTTCCATGGTCTCCATATGTCCTGCCTATAAGGTAGGGTTGGAAGATGGCAGAAGTTCCTCACACCAAAAAATATCCAGGCCTGGTGAAAGTATGACAACAATACATCAGGTCTCCAAAAAGCAAGTGAGAAAATGTTTTATGGTAATATGGGACCATGGTTGTACTCAATGGCCACAATTCTGACAGGTGTGTTTGCCACAATATCACCACTGCGCATCACCACAACAACACCACCCCCATGGTGAAGCATGGGGAATGGCAGTGTCCTGCTTTGGGGTTGCTGTTCACAAGCTGGAACTGGGGCTCTAGCCAAGTTAGAGTGGATTATGAACACTTCCAAACACTGGTCCCTTGTGGCTCCAAAACATTCTGGTGTCTGCCACATAGCTGTAGATGGTGAGGAATTCCACCTTTCTACACAACTATGGTCCAAACCATACATTCATATCAACAAAAGTATGGCTTCACCAGAACACATGCAACATTCTGCATTGGCCAAGTCAGAGCCCACACCTACATCCAATAGGATATATGCAGTGTGACCTGACGAGACAGTGCACAGGTGATGCCCTTGCAATCTGACATAGTTGGAGATGTTTTGCAAGGGAGAGTGTGCAAACATTGGCAAGTCAAGATGTGCCATGCTGACAGACACCTTCCCAAGAGGACTTCATGCTGTGATCAAATCAAAAGTTGCTTTAACACAGTATTGCCTTAAGGGTGTGCACACTCATGCAACCAACTTGTTACACCTATTTCAGTTACCAGATGTTACCTTTAACTATTGTGTATGTTCTTCATTTGGATTGCACAGGTCTTATGTCATATGAAATGATGGCAATGTTATGACTTGATTTCTGAGGTCTCATCTCATATATCACGAAAATCTGGCATGTTAACAGGTATGTGTACACTTACTATATCCACTGTAAGCTTGGGAAGTTGTTTGAGTTACTGGCTTTGTTTTAAAATACATGTACTGCAGGTTATGCAGTCTGCAACTTCAATTAGGACATTACTTAGTGGCACCAATCCAGAGACCAACACAGTAATGTATCAGACAAACACAGGAGTTGAGAGGATCAGACCAAACATATGAGCCAAACATGTAGACATTCAGCAAAACCCTGTATACGTGGGGGATATGTTCTGTAGGGGTTGCCACACTGCTATACAAGTGAACAGCAATAATTTACATGGGTGCAGGGTATGCTAGGTGAAGGGCCATTTCCTACTAACACCACTCACATATCCCAGAGGTGTATATTAGTAGTAATGGTAATTGGAAAGGGCTGCACTGCATGATGCTGAGGGCCTGTCCAGAGTGTGTATGTTATTGTCTGACTGTGTGTCGTGAATGCCCCCAATCATCTAATGTGAGGTCTGTGTAATGCCTTTGAGGCATCCACCTGGCTGTGTGTGTCTGTGCATGTGTGTGTGTGTGTGTGTGTGTACCAGCAAATGTATAGTGCCAGTAGTGATTTACATATGTTGTTTTTCCCTCACAAGTGGACATGGTGGCTGCAGTCCCTCCTGCTCTGATTCTGATGTCAGTGTCTCTTCAGAATCTGACCATGATGATACTCATATTGAGACACAGGTGGGGTTATCAGGGGCTGATACTGTGCCATTGGTTTGCATCCCACTATTGTCAAACCCATCCCCGCACACAGTAACAATGGCCACACATACCCCTTCACCAGTGGCCACAGATAATGGACAGTTTGCGGGTGGTGGCATGGAACAGGCTACTGTGCTGACTATGCCAAGTGAGGGTGCAGGCACTAGCCATAGACAAAGTGCTGGTGAGGTCCCACACAGGCAGATGGGCAGGGGTGCTCAGAGGAGGATTGCAGTCCATCATGCCCCAGTTGCAAGTGCCATGGCAGCAGTCACCAGATGCATGTTTCAGGCTGTCATGGGGGCACAGGAATGTAATGAATGTAATACCAGACATATACGCAGGGTGGTGGATAAGCACATCCCTGGTGTATGTGGCAATATGAACTTATTGCAGCCATCTGTGAGTGCACTGGGGTCATGGATAGATGGTGGGGGGAGACCTTGGCACTCCTCTACCGTGGAATATCTGTGCCTGAGCATTTGGTGGACACTGGCCAGCAGCCATGTGGCTGTAGGGCAGCACCACGATCAGCTGAGGGTCTATGTGGCCATGCACCATCACATTCCCATGCTGGCAGTACTGCTAGCACTACTGAAGGTGGTTTGCTGTCTGTGCCACGATGCAGCAGGCCATGGGCACATGATCCTGGCCAGTCCCAACAGAGACACAGATCCAGCAGGTAGCAGTCACCAGCAGAGAGCTGTACTGTATCTGGACTTGGCCCTGGTGGTGCCAGTGATACCCTCGGCAGGCCCAGTTCCTGTGTCCGGTGCCAGAGATGGTGAACTGCATACACTGCCATGTATGGCCCACAGCTGTCCAAAATACCCCTGTGTAGGACACCCACATGGTGTGACTGTGTGCATACACATACACACACATCACCATCAAAAAAATCATCTACACACACACACACACACACACACACACACACACACACACACACACACACACACACACACACACACACACACACACACACACCTGCACTGCCCATTTAATGAAAACCCCCCAAACACACACACACATCTCAACCATGTGGCCCAGCCTAGGCTTCTGGCAAACCCACACCACACCCTGTGCATTTGATGATACCTGTGCCACATCCATGCCATCCATACCATCGATGCAGGAACATGCATATATGGGTCTGGTGCATAGGGAGACTTTAGTACAGTGTAGCTATTTAGTGCTGTGTAAGGTGCTGTCATCTGGCATTAGTAATGGGTACACATCAGAGTGTATGTGTACCTTTTCAGCCATGATGCATTATTGGTGTTAGTAACACTAAGCAAATGTGTTCTCACATGCTGTATTCTGTTTGTGTTCCAGGTGTCTGTGTGTTAGCAGGATGTGGCCCTGTAGACATCACCAACAAGGGGTATGGCAGTGTAGTAACACATCAACCACGTCATTGTTAGGGTACAGCTGTATCTGTACACATTTCCCAGGTCTGTGTAACAGTTCTTGCATGTGCCTCACAGATTATAGGGCTGAGGGTTTGTATCTTTGTGTCTCAGTCTATGGTGGGTGACATCAGCTCTAGTATAGTGGACAATGGTAAGTGTGGTGGGGGGAACACACCTCAGATTGCTAATGCCCTCAACCCCAGAGGATATTGTGTTGACCAAGCACACAGTGAGTACTGTTCACACACACACACGCATGCACACACACACACACACACACACACACACACACACACATGCATGCACAGGATCACAGTTGCCAGTGTTGTGTTTGGAACCCCTACCTATCATATTGTGGTATCACACTATTATGTGGTTATTGCAGGTGGCACAGGACTACCAGTGTAATGAATGTTACAAGATACCTGTAAGATGAATAACATCACATGGCCTTATGTGGTGTGGCAATGGTGGCTGTACTGGGTGTGTGAGTACTAATAATAGTGTCGCATACAAGTCTACACTCTCACAACCACTGCTATACACACCAATGCGCACACACACTTGCCAGTACTGACATTAGCAGGCCAACCTATCTTGTTATTCATACCATACTATTCCATACTGTTGCACAGGGCTAATAGGGCTGAAGAGTGTCTACAGAAACCACTATGGTTGATGTGAAAAGTGGACCTCATACAGTAGACTTAGGAACATGTACTGTGTATACCATGGCATAATATATGAATCCATGCCATACCTCTCAACCTGGAAACATCAAAAATCTGGACAAGGCCCATGAAAAATAGGTACAAATCTGCACGCTGATTAACATATAATTTGCATACATAATTATGTAACCCCACCCACTCCAATGGAATTGTGGGATATCAACTTTGGAACGCAAACTGAAGAACAGACAACCAAAACATGGCACCAGAGTCCCCTGCAGCCATTCCAATGTCCCGTTACCTAGCTATTTTGCCCCATTTACCATAAACACTAATGTATGCATATGACAGAGTTGCACAAATGTGGAAATAGTATACAATTTTATTAAGAAAAATTGAGTTAGTTTAAAATATCTTCACAAACAGACTTGTTTCAAAGTCCAGTAAGAAATGTGTCATTATAATTCTACATGCTATGAGTACGTACCATTACAACAGCATGTATGTGATCCCAAGGACAAATGACAACTAAATATAATGATTTGTAGCTGGGCTTATAAGTCCAAATTTTTCCTTAGGTGTGTGCATGATGCAGGAGAGAGGCCTGGTAATCTACTTCTGTTTTCTGCTAGCTTTGTAAACCTTTTGGCTAGTGTCAGTTCCTTATTGGGGCGATATAGGAGTTTGATCCAACTTAACGGCACTGCATGGAATATATCAAAGGATGAGTGTGCTACAATTGATAAAAGTTTTATAAAAGATAGTATTTGTCAAATATTGAGGGGTATACCTCCTGTTCTCAGGGTAGGTCCAGACACAGAAGCATACCTAGTTTATCTGGTGGTCCCCTCAAATCAAAAATGAGGAGCAAAAAAAAAAACACTTTTAAACTCAAACTATAGCAAATCATTTGCTACAATTGCAATATCACATACAAAGGCCAATACTGAATGACAACATATTTAATCAGAGAAGTACCTCATCCTGTCAGATTTCTTGTACTCTGATATTCAATGTCTTTTACCAGTGACCTCAGTCTTCAATGGGGACTAGAACCTACAGCCTTCATATTCAGACTTGAATGCAGTTATTAAGCCACACTTAAATGATGAAACAAAAACAGTACATGAAGGACTACTTCAATTAACAGTTAAAACAAAGGTCTAGAAAGAGTAAATAGAAAATAATGTGTCATACTCATAAAAGTAACTGCAGATAGCAACATATTCTTTTTAACCTGGAAATAATTTTGCTTATCTAGTATTATATTTACAGAGGGAAAATAATAGAATATAGAAATACTTCTATTCCTGGAGTTATACAACAAATGCAACCATGTATAGCAGAAATGATCTGCTAATTTAATCATTTTCTTTAAAGTTGTATGCTGAAATGTTTGCTGAACAACTGACAGAAGACTATATTAATGCACATCTAGTTAATGGTTTATAAATATAGTGGCTAACCAATGGCATTGCTTAGCAGTTTTAGGACTCTTCTTTCTCACATTTCTGACCAGTGAACCGAGACAACTTTATTGATAAATCTTTCAGGAAGTGGAATTACCTTATATCTTCTTAATGGCTCACTAGCTGTACTGGAAATGAACTATCATCATATCATATTATAGCTCCTGACATGTATTGAGCAGGGTATAAAAAGAAATCCCATGCAGCTCTGTATTATTCTCATTGATAACATTATAAACAAACATCTGCTGCAAAAAAAAAAACTGTTGAAACATTCCATTTTCATACAGAGGATATAATACAGTTTTATTGATAACTGTGCTGTTTCACTGTTCAGTGAAGATGTGTAGACAGAAATGTAATCATTTGTATTAGTATTTAACTGCATATGTTACCAAAATACTCAAGATCACCTTTGGTTTGTCCACAAACATGCTTCAGTTACACTACAGATGTGCAATAAACAGAAAAAGGAGTTATGTACGACAAGCTGTATAACAAAATCATTATTACATGAAAACTACATAGCTGCCATTTATCCCACAGCCAAAGCTGGGCTAACACTGTGATATAACTAATGAAATTGATTGAGGAGGATTCAGATGCACCTAGCACAGTGTTACTGCAGTCCTTCATACTAAGTTCTTATTAAGAGCTTCTACCTCCCTCTGCTCAAGCATTCCCAGGTAAAATTTAAGAAGGTCAGGCATGGGAGAAAGCACACAAGCAATGTCATGTGCAAGGGTCAGATACTGAACAATACAGTTACAAAAACAAAATATGTTTTATAAGTCTGAATACCTGAATCAGCCACAAGCAAAAGGTTAATCCATCCACAACTCACAATCTAACACCTTGGGTAAGACACTTAAAGACACATGTATGGAAAACAGGGTTGCCTTTGAATAACTAATACTAATTGACTGACCCCATATCTGACAGCCTCAATCTAAATACTTAAAAAGGCTACCTTAAAGCATTTTTGTAGGAGGCATCCAAGGTGTTGAGGCCGCGAAAACTCATCATAGATCTGTGTGAGCGTGTATGTGTATGTGCGTGTGTGTGTGTGTATATGCATATATATATATATATATATATATATATATATATATATATATATTATATTACAGAGAGAGAAAGATATGTATATGTATTCTGCCTCTGTCAATGCATCAACATACAGGAAAGGGAAATGAATTAATTCCCTTTTTTCCAAGTTAGTGCAACCTCTGATGGAGCATATTTAGATATTAGTGAGGTGGGATCAGTGTCATGACCTGAGGGATAACAGGGTACAGACCTATTTTGTAAGAGTGAGGCATACCCACACCACAAATATAGGCAGAGTTTTTAAGAATGGTGGTAAGATGAGGCAGATTGCAAGTGACATATGGATAAAACAACAATGGCAGCCATACAACAAAAAGTCTAGCAAACTATTAAAATGAACCCAACAGTTATATGTCAGAATCCACAGTTGCAACAGTCATCTTCTGCCAAACAGGCAGGTATACTGGTTGTCCACAAATTCCAAAGTGATACAGAAAATCAATAAAGTGTTTTGAAATGTATTGAAAACATATAGTCTGTTCCTCTAAAAGCAGTTTAAGAGTTAGTTAATCAAATTTTCAACCAAACACTAACAACATCCTTAATAATGTCTTGAGGGTCTTGTTTGCCCAGTGGCAGTGATACCACCATAATATTCTGGAGGGCATGGGTTTAAGTCCTCAATGAGAACTAATAATGTCAAGCAATGCATAAGCAAATGACGTGTGTGTGTGTTTGTAATTTGAGCTAAACAATATGTGATGATTACTGATATGTCCTTGCACTCAATAGTTCTTACAAAGCAGCAAACAACAAATATTGTTGCTATCAGCTTAATACCAAAATTAAAATAAACATTTTTGCACAGTGGTAAGATCCCTGCATCTCTGTGTGAGGCTTTATCAACCCCCACCCCCACATACTTAGGTGTGTTGTCACTACATTCCATGTGTGAGAGAGAATGAGCGCGTAATTTATAAAAGCACAAAAAGAAAAAAACTTTCTCTGTCTGAAAACCATGCTACTGTGAAAGCCACACAGCCTACACATTTTGATTTTTGCATAAAGACACCTCTATATCAAATAACATCCCAGATCAACAAATAATCGCCTGCGCACGTGTACACACACGCACACACACACTACACACACACACACACACACACACACACACACACACACACACACACACACACACACACACACACACACACACACACACACACACACACACACACACACACACATTCACATTTTGCCCAGGACTCATATTTAGAACCCCTAGCTATGTGGTTATTGGTATTATACTGTTATGCATTTAGCATGAACACCTCACGAAACTTATAGGTTGTGGAGTGTCCCTAGGTATTTTATATAGTGAATAACATCCTGCAGCACTTGTAGGTATGGCAATGAAGTAGGTTGTCACTGGAGTGAGACAGGCCACCAACTACTTTCACTCACATGTTTACACAACTTTGCTGCCACAATTTTAAGTGATCCTTCCTATGGTTAAAAATGGGGTTTTAAACCATTACACTTATGTCTAATGTCCCCATGTGTCTATGAGAATCATGAGTGTTGGGTATTCATTCAATTTTGTTTTGAAGAGGGCTATATGTGCTTGTTTTACATGTATTGGCACTATTCGGAAGGCTGGGAAAAATGTTAGTGTGTGATTTAAGGGGTTAATATCCCTTTTGGACATTTTTCCATAGTAGCATTTCATTTTCAGACTAAAAAAACCCAAATGGAAAAAATTAGCAGTTTTGGGGCTTAGGGACAGCAGCCCCTTTTTGCTTTCCAGTGGGGTAATGGCAAGGGATAATAACAATTTATTCCTACTATGTACAAAAATGTTTATTTAAAAACAACACTAGTCAAAATCACATGGAAAAGTTTTGGGGAATTTGGTGGTCAAAAGCCCATGGAATACCAGCCATTTAAACTATGTTAGGGGTATCTGAATTTTTTAAACCATGTGCCAAAGGGGAATTGGGAGAGCTTTTGTTTTAAACAGCTGTCCCCGGAGGTTTGGAAGGATGCCCTAAGTTTAAATAATAGACCCCCTTGTAGTCTCGCAAACATTGTTAAAGGGCATTGTGTATTTGTTCCTCAGAGTGGACCCAGGGAACCCTAAGTGTGCTTTTTGACTTTTCAGCAGTTGACAAATGCCAATGTGGGTTTTAAAGTGGTGCACACCCACTGTGTAAATTGGCTCCACCCACTGTGTTTTGTATGATTCCTAGTGGGGATGATTCCCGGTTGTGGGCAGCCTATCTTGTTATCCCCTTGCAATATTATTACAATGGACTTAAGGGTGGGTGCCCAAAAGGCCACTAGGAATTTGCCTTATAAGGAAACTGGGCATTTTGGGTCCAAAAAGAGTCCCCCCCCCCCAAGATGGGTTACCACCAAAAAAAAACGAAAAGGTACTTTACCCAAACACAATTTCTGATTAGTTAAACCCCCATTTTTTTGCCTGTGACAATTTTTGCCCTCTTTTTGGGGGGGGTTTGGGGGGGGGGAATTTTATTGGGGCCCCCCCCCCCGAAAAGGCCCCCAATAAGTTTTAATATTTAAAAAAAAAGGGTTTAAAATTTTAGATACTCGGGTAGGCAAAAAAAGGAAAAGCCCCCCCCCCCCCCCCCCCCCCCCCCCCCCCCCCCCCCCAAAAAAAAAAAAAAAAAAAAAAAAAAAAAAAAAAAAAAAAAAAATTAAAAGGGCAAAAAAAATTCCTTTTAATTAGGTTTTCCCCAAACCATCACTGAAAATTGTTGCGGGCACTTGGATTTGTTCCCAGAGGTGTGGCCCCAAAGGGAACCGGCCAAATTTATTACTTTTTTTTCAGCGTCTGCAAGAAAAGCCCCCTGGGGTTCACGGAGGGTTTGAGGCCCCCACTGATTAAGGGGGCTGCCTAAACGTTTTGTTGATTCCTGGTGGGGAGTGATATCCGGAAGATGGGCACCTTCTTTTTCCCCTACTTCACAAGTTATTCATGGCAGTTTACACCAATTCTCGGGCTCCTGGATGGAATTTGGGGCCTTATAATGTGAACTACATTACTTGCCGATAAAAAACCAAAATTTTGGGGCCCACCACAAACAACGGGGTTGTTACCCAAAACCCGTTATTGAATTTACCTTTTAAAAGCATCAAAACTTTTTACACCCATGCCTGAAGCTTATGGTGGTTGGGTATTTAAGGTAAAACATACCCCCCTGTATGGAATGGGTGATGTATGTGGGGGAAAAATACAAACTAATAAACATTTGCCAAAACTGGGATAGCCCCTAACTAACATTGTTTGACATGTTTACAATTACCCCAAACAGGCTAATGGGCAGGAAAAACCTTCTAAGGTGACTGTACGCAGGCTGAAAAGACAAAAAAGGGGTGAATGGCAAAAGTTTTGCCACACACACACACACACACACACACACACACACACACACACACACACCAAACCCACCACACAACTTTTAATGCCAGGACAGAGATTAAAATTACCTAATTAAAGATTATGTTACACATTTACAATGGAGCTCATGCGAAATGACAAAGGGCATTTCTAAGGTGAATGTATCTCCAGGACCAGTTGGTTGGAGCCATATTTTGAGTTGTGTACAGTTTTTTGGGCTGATATGGTGGGGGTGACAGTGATTTTATTAAGAACTGGGGCCTCACACCTGTGTCCATTTTTTGTCTTTCAGGCAGATGTCTCATGGAAGGCTGTAGCCACACAGCAGCTAAAATGAAATCTTTGACGGGCCCAAACAGCTTTTGTCTTGTTTGGCGGGGCCCCCTGATCAGCGGGACACCCTGTGGTGCCCTAGTCCACAGGGTCAATGATGTTGGACTGCACAACCCATTTAGGAGGCCCCATCATTGTTCTGACCTCCCGCAATGCCCATCTTTGCTGCAGTTTTGGGGATCACCCCAGGGGGCATGCCATCCATCCCCCTGACATGGGGGAGCCCTGGCCCCCTCACAACCATCGGCCCCACCAAACCCCCTTTTGGGGGGTGGATGCCAAACCCCCAACACCTGTCATTTTTTAGAATGTTGCCCCCCAAAGGAGGTAACCATAAATTGTGGGACAGGGCCCTTTTTAAACAGTAAGGGGGCCCATGTTTGGAAAACACCCTAACACAAAGGTTGGGAAAAAAAAACACCCAAGGGTGTTTAAAAATATACCCCTGAAAAGGGCCAATGGCAACTGTTGAAAATACACTATGGCATAAGGCATTACAGTGGTCCACATTATCAGCTGGGACTGGCTAAGGGCAGTGTATGGGACACTGCAAAGTGAAAAATGTAGGCTTACTTGTCAGCATCTGCAAAAGGCTAAAGGGGGGGGTGCAGCTCCCAAAGTGCACTGCAGCAGGGATCCTAAGGATGCTAAGAATGGCTGTATCTGCATAGTCAGGTTCAGGACTGTGGCAGCATAACCCTAACAGCAATAGTGACAGCAGTGGGGAACACCAAGGGATTGCACATGAGTAGACCTTGCAATCATGCAGATTAGGGGACATTTTAGGGCAGACTGAACATACACTGGCAAATGCAGATGGCCCAGTTATCCCCCTGCCGGGGTAGTGACTGCTGTAGTACACACAAAAAAGAGGTGCAAAAAATCATGATAAGGTGTACACATACCCCCGGTGTGTATGCATTGCGCTTTCCAACCAACACATTTAGACACTGCATGTGAAAGTACAGGACATATGTAAATATCGGCTCATGTACTGTTAAGATGGTGATGTGGTCCCATGGCAGATCAAGGAGGGGGGGTCATATCAATAAGGTGTGTACACCCCATAGCCATGGTATGCTGATGGTTGTCAGTGTAAGGTTTTGGGATTGGTCATCTGGTCCCTGATGTTGAGAGCTGTAAATCAGACATCAGGCATTCAAAAATGACATCTGTCCACATATCACCCAGGTGTGTTGCTGAAAACATGGGGGCTGTGAGCATTAAAGCTGACATAACTGACACAGTATACACTTCAGCAATGGGTTACACCTGTGAGGTGGTGCACAGTACATGGCAGGGTGCAGAACAGGGCAAAAATGTGTACATGGGTGCAGTGGTATCCAGGGAAGGGCATCACCTAGTGACACAACATGCATCACAAAATGCTGTTGCTAGCATGGATTGACTATAGCTGCACTGCATGCTGTTACCATATGTTATGCATGTTGACAGATGGGTAATAGAGGACTGTTTTACTATCATTGTGCAACCTCACCTTTTTGGTGTGTGTGTGTCCTGGTGGGTAGTTAGTTTGTCTGTAGGGACCTCTGAAGTGGAGGAGGTTGATGCTTTAGGATGCTGGGGCATGTTTTGTTTTTGTGTGGGGTTATGCACATGTGTGATTGGGGGGTTTTCATACAGCAGTACCCCCCTTGGGATCATGCAGTACATGGACATGGACTGCCACATTACAAAAGGAATACTTGTCATGTTTAATCACAGGAAGCGATAGTATAAAAAGGTCTGTAGCATGGAACAGGCATTGGGGGGAAGGGTGGGCACAGGTAACCCTTAATATCATTCAGCAGAGGGTCACCTAAAACCCCAAATATGCAGCACTACAGATGCATTGGGAAGTACTAGTCAACACCAGGGGTGTACCCAAATATTACAGTTGTCACATGATAGGCTGATTGAGCAGCATTTGGCATGTACTGAGCATTACATACATGACACCAGTGTGTGATATTATGGATGAACATAGTCCCCACATATAGGGGCCATGCTCATGATGTCGGCATACACAGGGTGAACAAATGACAGCAGTGAGGCCATCTAAAACCACACAAAAGGTCAGGAAAAGGGTAACAGGTCTTGTGTTGTGATCATTTTTAGGCATTTAGAGGACTGTTTGTTAATGAGTGGTATCAATTTTGTATGTTACCAAGTGTGATGAGGAGGGGAACATGGTATTGGACTGTCTGGTGGTGTGTGTGTGTGTGTGTGTGTGTGTGTGTGTGTGTGTGTGTGTGTGTGTGTGTGTGTGTTTTTTTTTTTCTGTTGCAATGCTGTACGGGTTTTTAAAGTGCATTTTTTGTTTCCCCACAGGGGGGAGGGGGGGGTCCCTCCTGCATGCAATCTGATGTTGGTGTCCATACAGCCCCAAAAATGATGATAGTATTTGAGGCACAGGGGGGGTTGTCGGGGGCCCCTGTGCCATCATTTGACACCCCCTTTTTAGCCACCCAACCCCCCGTTTCAGTGCCAAACATCCCCCATCACCAGTGGCCATAGGGAGACAGCTGGGTTTGGCAGTGCACGGGAAAAGTGGGGCCATGTACTGTGTCTGGTCAGCAGCATAGCAGATGTCCAGGGCACCACATACAGATGTCCCAGGGTGCTCATGGTAGGGCCGGGACATCATCCCCTGGCACATAGCTGGTACCAGCAGGTGCATTTTTCAGGCTGTCATGGGGTGCAGGCACATATGAACATTACACCAGACGGGGCCTGAGGCTGCAGAGGGCTGCTCTCACATCTCAACAACATCCATGAACTGCTGGTGCCATCCGTTTATACCAAGCTCATGGATAGATGGCATGGTGAGATGATGGCCCTCTTTCCCCATGGTATGCTGAATGTGTGGTGGGGTGTCAACCGGTGGACAGGCCAGCAACACCAACAGCTGGCAGTCAATGGGGAAATGCTAACACCAAGGGGCCCCCGGTGGGTACCAGCCCCAGCAGGGGGGGTGCTGTCCACACCCACCACAGCAGGCCACATGTGGTCCTGGCCAGTCCCAGGAGGGACCTGGTACCAGGGACATTTGTCATAAAGGTGAGAGTAGAAATAGCCTGTACCTGGACATGGGAACCCTGGCAGGCACAGTCCACGCCCATGGCGGGCAGTGAACTGCACACCCTGCCAGGTAGGGGAGCTGTCCAAAACACCTGTGTAGGGCAGCCACATGGCAGAACTGTGTGCATCATCCCACCCCTATACAAACACACCTAGGGCCCCCTCCTACACCCCACATCACCATGCCCATCCCCCAATGCCCCCCCCCCACACACATGGTGTAAAATTTATGGCCCCCCTCTGGCAAACCAAAAAAACCCCTGTGCATATGATGATACCTTGCCACACCCCTGCCCCATCCATCAATGCAGGGACAGGCTAATATGGTTCTGATGCACAGGGGACTGTATACAGTGTACCACATCTGCAGTGTAACATGTTGAAAGGAGTTGTAATATATATGTCAGGTATGTAGCCATCCAGCAATGATGCATTATAGCTGTTAGTAACACTGGTTGTTGGGTTTTATAATTTTATCCATTTGTGTTGTAGGTGTACATGTGTCAGCATAAGGATGGTCTGCAGTCATATTCCACAATGAGGTATGACACTGTGGAGACACCATGGCTGTGACATAACTGGGGTAGAGTTGAACACATGTCACAGGTTGTATAACAGTTATTGCCACATGGACAGTGACCTTGGGGTATCCCCTGCAACCTGATGTAGACCCACCCACATACATGCACACTTTACTTGGCAACACTGGGACTAGCCCCCTACCAAGATATGTAGTGATACTGAAGTTTTTTCATTGCACACCACAAAAAGGTGAGGTGTGTCCCAGGTTACATGTTACATGCAAAATCCCCAGACATGTACAGTATGCTAATGGGGATGAAATTTTATATGGACAATACATAGTGTGACATACCATCATATACACATTAACAACACATAACAGGCAGACACATCAAAACCGGGCCTATCACTGCTAACTAACTTGACCATGTGTCCAATGTGTAAGGGGCTGCACACAGCACATGCATAACGGGCCCTGGATTGTGGTACAGTTACCTGTATGTTGATGGTGACAGTGGTAACCATAACAAGGTACATGGGACATATACCTGGTGTACCTTGGTGTAATGACAGTGTACACAGCACCCACACCCCCAGTGGATATTGTACCCCCAAACCCATGATGACACTCTGCCATACCCACCATCACACTTTGGGCCCCAACGGGATACCCCTTTTATACCCAAAAGTGGTACTACAGGGATATCATCTAATGCACATGCCACACATAGTAGGGGGTTGTCATGCCTCACCTATGGGCAACAACACACTATCTGTACTACTTTTGGCAATGGGTATTGTAATAGGAGTATGTGGCCTCAGAATGCTGTCCCCAAGATATACGACATGAAAATACACACACTTGCCAGAACACAATGGGTATCCCATGCCTTCAACCCATTTGTACAACACTTTTGTGCTGGTATGAAAGGCTCATACCGGGGGGGGGCCGGGGAAATGAAGAAAGCAGCCACAACTGACTATGGCAATGGGTGTTGGTGGTTGTGAAGCCCTCAGGGAAATTTCCCCAAGTACAGGTGTGCTAACACACAGACACTGCTATCCCATCATGCACATCACATTTTCAGTACGGGTGCATCACTGCAGGTGGTCATGTGTACCTAGCTATTGCCCAAAGGGAGAGGGGTTTGTGTGGGGGGGCAGTGGTATCCTGCCACCTGCCAGGGGGGCAGGCAATCTATTGACAGACACTACTGTGGTGACCCACAGGGTGAAAAACATGCATCAGCCAATCCTCCAGGTGCCTCCTGCACATGGCCACTGAGTGATAAAGTTGACATGTATGAAAAGCATTACAAACATGGTTAGTGTCTGTGATGGAGACCTGTACCCAAGCATGTTCTGTTGACTGTAGGTAGTGGAGGTACCTGTGGCATGGGGTGTACAGGGTGACATCTCCTATATGTCCAGTTCTTACACAGCTGGGCAGACATGTCAGTGTCAATAAAATTAGGTTGCCTGTACATATCCCAGCTGGATACCTGCCATCTGCACATCTGTAATCCGGGAAGTAGCTATGCAGTAGGATGATGTGTTGACAGGTAGATGATTTTTACAATATGTATGCCATAATACATGTCAGAACCCCCACTAACATGTGCTGTACAGACAGTAGTCTGTTACATTCACATGTCGGATCATTACCCATAGGGTTATATCTTTACACAGCTCCCCACCAGGGGTAAACAGGGGGGCCCAGAGTCCAGCTATGCCTGCAGGTGTGCCTGTTGTCATAACATTTAGCATCTGCTCTTGCTGGGTAAGCACTGTCAACAGTAGTACCATGATAACTACATGCCAGTGTGACAGCACATACCCTGGCTACTACCCTGTATGTAAAACATTCACATGGATAACAGTGCGTACAGGCCTATATGTCTGTGTCCCCCGACACTTACACCCCTTTACTGTAATGACACACATAGTTGCATGTATTGTACATATTCATACACTTATTACAGATGTCATTACCCTGCTATGTTATCAGACTGGGTGGGTGAACTGGTTACCAGGGCTGCCCCTTTTGCAAATATCAACATTTGCAATATAACAGCTGAGTTGATTTGGCCCCGGTAAGCGGCCTACACTGTGTAAGCACCCATACATTTACCCATTGCTTAGCACCCAGCTTCATGCAAACCCAAACATCCTTAAAGTGCTCAAAACTGCCTTAACCACTCTGTATCAACAGCCCTTGTTCTGCCCAGCAACAAAATGAAAAGCCCCTTCAGTCTTTAACCCAGGACCCCGTACACTATAGTCACAACACTTAACCACTATGCCATAAACCCCTGTGAAACAGCTGTTGTTTTACCATATATCTTCAATAAAATATTGAGTAGTATTGAACAATTGCCTTTACTTCACAATTGTGTAGTACTTGTTATTAATAACTGTTGCATCACATATGTTGTTTATCATAATGTACACATAGCAGATACATATGGTGAGATACATCTGATGGGGATACACAACCAGGTTTACACATGACAGGAATATGGATATATACATATAATAGGTTGGTATATGTCTACATGTACATAAAATGTATATCATATGTCTGTATACTCATCTGTTTGTGCAACAAAAATATGGCCATGTGCATTCTTCAATGTACACACACACACAACAATTTTTTGTGTTTTTTTTTTTATATATATATATATATATATATATTAAAAATATATATATATATATATATATATATAATAATATATTTTGTTATATATATATATATATATATATATATATATATATATATATATATATATTATTATAATTTACTATTGTTGAATTCTATCAGCTAATGTAAAAAATGCTAAAAGCACTTTTCCCCCATATAATTTATCAATGCCAATATTTTCATAATAAAAATCTCTGCACAAATTAATTAAAATTTACATAATATCTCAGAGTTAAAAATGTGCAAAATTTTATTTTTTTCAGCTTAAATGTTTCGAACAAATTTTTCAAAGAATTTTTTTTATTTATTTATTTTATTACCATTCATTTTTTGCAAAAAGTTTTTTCCCTTAAAACAATATAAAAAAGATATATGTATATATAGCTATATATGTTTAACATCCTTGTATAGATATGCCTATTTATTTGGATATATAAAATTTTCTAATATATGTGCATACATCTATTCTGGTATTTTGCTGTCAAAATATATGTAGATATCCATTTAAAATGTGCATATATATCTCTTTTGTATATGTGTAAAATATATTGTCTGTTTTGTATATATCTAATTTATATATATATATATATATATATATATATATATATATATATATATATATAACATATACATATCCATCTATGTATTTATATGTTTATGTGTTTTATTTTAAGATATATGGATAATTATATATACATATATGTTCACCATATGTCTTGAACATGGGTGGAGCTCACCTCAGCCCCAATGGTCCCAACCTCTTAGTGCAAGGGGATGTCAGGTATGTAAGGTATATTTAACTATTGCTACTGTAATAAATTTTCTTCACAGACATTTGTTGGGAGGTCACATCTGCTTTTACATTTTCCATTGGCCCACAGAATCCTAAGGACATCATAGTACAGTCAGCTGCACTAATGATCCTGTGGACTAACAGAGATATGGCCAATATATGTGGACAGTCTGAAAACTCTGGTCAGTCCCGAGGTATACACAGACCCCCTTTGTGCAAGACATGTGGACCAAGCCACAATGTGGATGTTAAAGCCATGTAGATGGGTATATCACTTACTGGTATACATTTGCCCCCATAGGTTATGCATTCCCCACCCCGTCTGTCCTGACACATAATAAGGGACAGAGGTGCCATGGACATACTCCCACTAGTTAGTGACATACATCTGTACAGCATCCCATGTTTGTCTGACATACATGACTGTTATGGTGGCCCGCAGTACATCTGGCAAGTATCTGGACATAACATCACTTTGTACACTAAACTGGGCATGTAACAAAGCACTGCAGCTACAGGCAGACTGCCACAACACTGGCCTACATTTCCTATGGGGAATACATGTACCTGCATATATAGCAGGCTCTACAGGGATGTCACAGCAGAGTAAAAAACCTTTTAAAGTGCATAACCAAATGGAAACACATATGGTAAGCTTTTAATATTACAGTATATGGACTATCTGATCAACACCATCCTCATATGTGCCACTCACACTAACCCTACATATACTGGGCACAGTGTGGTCGATGCCTGTCTGTGGTATGGGACATGTGTGTTTCCCTACAAACATGTAAGCCGATAGGGTAACATACAGTGGAGCAGCATGTAACATCAGATAGAACAGGACCAAGAACAATGACATCTACCACAGTCTGTACAAGGCCAAGGTACATATTCAAATACACACATTTTACAATCACCATAAGTACACAGACCTCAGTACTGTACACACAACCACAGAATGCCAGGTTATGCCTCAAATATAACCCCCACTATACAAAATGTAGCAGTCTGATATTCACTGGCTTGTTATCAGATATGATGTCAATAAATATGGTGTACAGAACAAAGCACCCCCTGCATGACAGTAAAAAGGGTTTACAGAGTTGTGGCTGGAGGCCCCAAACCCTATTGACATGTTTTGATAACCTCATACATTTACTGTTTTTTGTTGCAACAAATTTCCTTTAGGGATATGAAGTCAGTAACCCCATGGCTGTCACCATCTACTGACTGCAATCCTCACACGGGCTTCTGCAGTTCACTGGTAGGTGTTCTGTGGGTAACACAAAAAAAGGCCCCCACTGCCCAGTCTGCAGATGACCCTACAGATGGGGTTTCCTCATAAAAATAGCACTGACATGACAGGTATTAAAACATTTGACAGCCATATCCACACACACCCTGTTTTTAAAAAACCAACAAATTTTAAACCCCCCCCCAAATTTTGGGCCCCCCGTTTTTTTTTTTTTTTTTTTTTTTTTTTTTTTTTTTTTTTTTTTTTTTTTTTTTTTTTTTTTTTATTTTTTTTTTTTTTTTTTTTTTTTTTTTTTTTTTTTTTTTTTTTTTTTTTTTTTTTTTTTTTTTTTTTTTTTTTTTTTTTTTTTTTTTTTTTTTTTTTAAAAAAAAAAAAAAAAAAAAAAAAAAAAAAAAAAAAAAAAAAAAAAAAAAAAAAAAAAAAAAAAAAAAAAAAAAAAAAAAAAAAAAAAAAAAAAAAAAAAAAAAAAAAAAAAAAAAAAAAAAAAAAAAAAAAAAAAAAAAATATATAAAAAAAAAAAAAAAAAATAAAAAAAAAAAAAAAAAAAAAAGGGGGGGGGAGGCACCCCCCCTTACATTCTGTAGGGGGGGCCCCTTTTGTTTTTAACCCCCTTCCCTTCCTTTTGTTTGGTTGGCCCCTGGTTTCCCCAAACAGGGTTTTTTTTAAATTTTGGGGGGTTTGGGGGGTTTTAAAGGGGGGTAAATCCAAAATCCATTTTCCCCGTTGGAATTTGGGGTTCAAACATATATTGATGGTGAGTGACATCTGCAACAGTGATATGGTAGCTATACAGTAGGTGTAGTACACCTTCCTCATGAACAGGTGTCAGCTTCAACACAGCCACACTCTAGGGACTCACAACATTGACACACTTGGCAGGGTCAGGAATCAACTCCTCACTAGTTAGATTGCCAAATACAGTACTGTGCAGGTATCACATGCCCCAAAGGGGTTACCCGGGAGGTTATATGGGCAAAGGGTATGTGGAGTGTCTGACATCAGACAGCATGTTTAATATGCCAAGGGGGGTTGTAGTGAGTGTGAATGGGGTCATAGGCATCATAAAACCACACACAGACACAGGGTGCCAGTACGACATGCAGGGGTGCATTGTTCAGGGTGTTAGTGGTCACTGTGCCAGAGGGTATACAAGGCTGGTTTTAACCTTGGCATCAGGCCACATGACAATGGTCTGCAGTGTGGCTCAGGGTGTAGTGTCGGATTCCCACACAGGTGGGTATTGTATTCACCATCCAGTCACCTGGGTAACTATTGTGTGGGGCCATTGCTGTCTTTGTTGCCATGTATGTGTTCCTTAGTCCATGGGGGTGTCTGGGATGTGACATGTCCCCATGCACAGTGACATGTGGAACTGTCCCTGGGGTGTCTGGCCCATGTTGTGTAAAAGTTTTTATCATCAGATGTGCCAGCCCTGGCCTCATGTGGCGGGGTAAGGGAAGCATTGACCCTGCACCTACATTAAAGCTTGATACAGGTATTCCCTGGTGTCAGTGGCATCTGTCCATAAAATGTGTTTAAGGCATGGTATGTCCTTTGTGGGTCACATTTGATGGCACCACAGGTGTTGCAGGTGTCCAGGGGGAACATGGGGCAGGTGCACTGTTAATGCCCTATTGGACTAATGGACAGGTCCCAAGCCCTCTGTAGCCCACTGCTCCCCATGGTTACTATCTGTGGGCAATATGCAGGGTACTACCAACATAGTGGGTATTGCCTAGGCAAGTGTGTTGGTATGAGACATGGGTTGAAGTGTTCTCTTTAAACAAGGGTTGCTAACTTTGTTTGCCAGGCCCTTGATGTCACATGTAGGGGTATGGTTTTGCACCCCAGCCTCTCAGCTATTTCACATCTGTTATCCTGTAAGGTGGACATTGTGACATATACAGGGCCACCATAAGAAATTGAAAAACCCATGAGTCCAGTTGTTACCCCTCACAGCCACCCCCACACAGGATACAAAAAAAAAAAAAAACACACACACACACACACACACACACACACACACACACAAAAAAAAAATTTGGGATTAGAACTCCTACCTAACTAGTTTATTACCAAAAATCAGTTTAGGATCCCCAAGGGATTACTGGTACTTTCCCCAAAGGTGTATTTCACAGTGAATGACATCAGCAGGCTTGCCAAAGTAGGGCATTTGAATTGTAGTGAGTGTGATAGCCTAAAAGCATTGCCCCCTACACAGACATAAAAACACACACAACACCACCCCCAAATTGTGGGAATAGAACCCTCCCAG
>NC_056732.1:1305751599-1305756599 GCF_019279795.1 Protopterus annectens
AAAAGGCTGTCAGCCTACACAGCAGCTAAAAATGAAATCTTGCTGACTGGACTCATACAGCTCTATGCGACCTTGTTTGGCTGGGCTGCCCATGATCAGCAGGAGCAGACCACCCTGTGGAATGACCTAGTTCACAGTGTCAATGATGTTGGACTGCACAACCGCAGTTATGAGCAAGTCCGGCATCATTGTTCTGACCTGCTTCGCAATGCCTGTCAGAGTTTTGCTGCAGTCTTGGGGGGATCACCTCACCAAGGGGGGGGCCATGCCATCCATCCCCTCCTGACACATGTGGAGGAGCTCCTGGCCATCCTCATGGCACTTAACCATCTGGCCAGCCACCAACCGCAGGACGCCTTTGTGGAGTTGGATGCCACCCACACACTGGCCGAGGAGCTTGCAGATAAGGCCACAGGGCACATCCGTAGACCACTGTTGCGTATACATCCGCATTGGTACAGGTAGATCATACATATCTGACATGTCATAGATATATTTTGTTGCTGCATAGTAGTGATAAACAGATATCCATATGTGGTAGTATTGTGGAAATGCACTGTTGATGTATTGTAATACTGCACCCACCCTGTAACAATGCCACAGGTGTGGCCACTGACTTTGCATTTCTCACCCTCTTATGTAGGTCCCTCTGGGATACCACCAAGGCAGCAGCCTGTAGCTGGTGAATATAGTTTATGTAGATGCTTGCAAATACACCGGGCATATAATGGTGATGGTATATTCCATGCACACCTAACACACCCACCCAGAATGCATGCTGTAATTGTGCAAGTATTGTTGCTATGAAATGTACGGCATCACAGGGGTGACCACAATTGGGTATTGGAAGGGTATGTCAAACACCTGCATGATAACTAGCATCATGTCACTGCAGAATGTGTCCACAGGGAGTAACATAATGGTGGGAGACATGGCCTACAGTAGGGACATGTTTGGAACAACACCCATATACACAGTGCAACACCAGTGTATATACCTGTAGGCCAATGGCAACTGTTGCAGAGATACACTATGGCATAAGGCATTACAGTGGTCCACATTATCAGCTGGGACTAGTCTATAGCATGTGATGTTCAGTGTATGGGACATTGCAAAGTGACTCACATGTATGGCTTACTTGTCATGCATCTGTAGAAAGGCTGAAGGAGGGGGGAGGGTTGTTAGCATGGCATACCAGTGCACTGCAGCAGGGATCCTAAGGATGCTAAGAATAGCTGTATCTGCACATAGTCAGGTTCAGGACCTGTGGCAGTCATAACCCTATCCCCACAGCAATAGTGACGGCAGTGTGCGAACACCAAGGGATCTGCACATGAGTAGACTTTGCAATCATGCAGATTAGGGGGACATGTGTACGGCAGACTGAACATAGACTGGCAAATGCAGATGGCCCATGCTGGTATACCCCTGCCAGGAGTAGTGACTGCTGTAGTACACACAACAAGAGGTGCGACAAACCATCATGATAAGAGTGTACACACATATTCCCACACGGTGTGTATGCATTGTGATCTGCATCCGCACACCAAACACATTCCGTAGACACTGCATGTGAAAGTACAGGACATATGTCACATATCGGGCTTATGTACTGTTAAGGTATGCGGTGATGTGGTCTCATGGCAGATCAAGGAGGGGTGCGTCATATCAATAAGGGTGTGTACACCCCCATAGCCATGGTATGCTGCAATGGTTGTCAGTGTAAGAGTATTGAATTGGTCATACGTGGTCCGCTGATGTTGAGAGCTGTGAATCAGACATCAGGCATTCACAAATGACATCTGTCCACATATCATCCTAGGTGTGTGTTGCTGGAAAACATAGGGGCTGTAAGCATTAAAGCTGACATAACTGACACAGTAGTACACGTTCAGCAATGGGCTATACACCTGTGAGGTGTGGTGCACAGTACATGGCAGGGTGCAGAACAGGTGCACAGCAATACTGTGTACATGGGTGCAGTGGTATCCAGGGGAAGGGGCTTCATCTAGTGACACAACACATGCATCACACACATGTATGCTGTTGCTAGCATAGATTGACTATAGCTGCACTGTATGCTGTTGGGTACCATATGTTATGCATGTTGACAGATGGGTAATAGCAGGACTGTGTGTACTATCATTGTGCAACCTCACCTGTATGTGTGTGTGTGTGCTCCCTGGTGGGTAGTTAGTTTGTCTGTAGGGACACTCTGCTTAAGTGGAAGGAGGTTGATGCATATAGGATGCGTGTGTGCATGTGTATGTGTTTGTGTGACTGGCCATGTATGCACATGTGTGATTGTGGGGTGTTCTTACAGCAGTACCTCCCTCTGGGATCATGCAGTACATGGACATGGACTGCCACATTACACACCAGGAATACTTGTCATGTTCATAATCACAGGATAGCAGATAGTATAATATGGTCTGTAGCATGGAGCAGGCATTGAGAGGGAAAGTAGGCACAGGTACACCCTTAATATTGCATTCAGCAGAGAGGTCACCTACAACCCACATATGCAGCACTACAGAGGCATTGGGGAAGTACTAGTCAACACCAGGGAGTGTATCCACATATTACAGTTGTCACATGATAGGCTGATTGAGCAGCATATTTGGCATGTACTGAGCATTACATACACATGACACACCAGTGTGTGATATTATGGATAGAACATAGTATCCCACACATATAGGGGCCATGCTCATGATGTCCGGGCATACACAGGGTGAACACCGAATGACAGCAGTGAGGCCATCTAAAACCACTACACAAAGGTCAGGCAGGTAATGTAGTAACAGGTCTTGTGTTGTGATCACTTGTGTAGGCATGTAGAGGACTGATACGTTAATGATTGGTATCAATGTATGTATGTTACCAAGTGTGATGGAGGATAGGGTACACATGGACATATACGTGGGACTGTCTGGTGGTGTGTGTGTGTGTGTGTGTGTGTGTGTGTGTGTGTGTGTGTGTGTGTGTGTGTGTGTGTGTGTGTGTGTGTGTGTGTGTGTCTGTGTGTGTACTGTTAGGGAATGCTGTACAAGTTTTAAAGTGCATTTATTGTTTCCCCCCACAGGTGGTGAGGTGGGTGAGGGTCCCTCCTGGATGCAATCTGATGTTGGTGTCCATACAGACACCAAAGATGATGATAGTATTGTTGAGGCACAGGTGGGGCTGTCAGGGGCCGACACTGTGCCATAATTTGACATCCCCTTTTAGCAATCCCAAACCCGCACACAGTTTCACTGCCTATGCATACCTCATCACTAGTGGCCATAGCGGAGAGACAACTGGCGTTTGGAGGCAGTGCACAGGAAAGTGTGGAAAACCATGTCTACTGTGTCTGGTCGCAGCAGACATAGCAGGATGTCCAGCATGGCACCACATATTCAGATGTCCCAGGGTGCTCATGGTAGGGCTGCAGGACATCATGCCCCTGGCAGAGGCGACATAGCTGGTACCAGCAGGTGCATGGTTCAGGCTGTCATGGAGGTGCAGGCACATATGAAACATTACACCAGACAGTGCCTGAGGCTGCAGAGTTGTGCTCTCACATCTTTTACCAACAACATCCATGAACTGTCTGGTGCCATCCGTACTTATACCAAGCTCATGGATAGATGGCATGGTGAGATGATGGCCCTCATTGCCCATGGTATGTCAGTGCTTGAATGTGTGGTGCGGGTGTGGCGACAACCGTGTGGACGTAGGCCAGCAACACCAACAGCTGGCAGTCAATGTGGACATGCTATAACACCAAGGGGCTCCCGTAGTGGCAGTACCAGCCCCAGCAGTGAGGGGTGCTGTCCACACCACACCACAGCAGGCCACATGCATGTGGTCCTGGCCAGTCCCAGGAGGGACCTGGTACCAGCGGACATTTGTCATTGGCAGGTGAGAGTAGCACATCGAAGCCTGTTCCTGGACATGCCCATGGAACACCTGGCAGGCACAGTCCACGCTTCCATGGCGAAGGCAGTGAACTGCACACCCTGCCAGGTATGGTCTGCAGCTGTCCATAAACACCTGTGTAGGGCAGCCACATGGCAGAACTGTGTGCATGCATACCAACACACTATACAAACACACCTAGGGCAACTCCATACCTGCACACACCACATCACCATGCCCAGCTCACCTCAATGCACCCCTCACCCACACACATGGTGTCAAATGTATGGCCCACCCTTGGCCTCTGGCAAACCAACAACACATCCTGTGCATATGATGATACCTATGCCACATCTCTGTCTTCCATACCATCAATGCAGGGACAGGCTAATATGGTTCTGATGCACATGATGACTGTAATACAGTGTACCACATTACTGCAGTGTAACATGCTGTAAGGAGTGAAGTGTAATGTATATATGTCAGGTACTGTAGCCATCCAGCAATGATGCATTATAGCTGTTAGTAACACTGGTTGGTTGTGGTCTCTATAATGGTATCCATTTGTGTTGTAGGTGTACATGTGTCAGCATGAGGATGGTCTGCAGTCATATTCCACAATGGGGTATGGCACTGTGGTAACACCATGGCTGTGACATATCTGGGGTACAGTTGAACACATGTCACAGGTTAGTATAACAGTTATTATCTGTGCCACATGAACAGTTGACCTGCTTGGGCGTGTATACCCTGCAACCTGATGTAGACCCATCTGCATACATGCACACTATTACTTGGCAACACTGGGACTAGACCCCTACATAGGTATGTAGTGATACTGAAGTGTTTGGCTTACATTGCACAAACCACACATCATTCAGGGTGAGGTGTGTCCCAGATTACATGTTACATGCAGAAAATCCCCAGACATGTACAGTATGTTAATGGGGGATGTAATGGGTGTATATGGACAATACATAGTGTGACATACCATCATATACACATTAACTGACACAAACACATAACAGGCAGACACACGTCTGAGAGACCAGGGCCTATCACTGCTAACTAACCTGACCATGTGTCTAATGTGTTACAGG
>NC_056732.1:1305761599-1305781599 GCF_019279795.1 Protopterus annectens
AACATTACTCCAATTGCAGTATAGCAGCACTTACATTCTGTAGACATTTCAGGTACATACCCTCCTGTGTGTTGGGCTGTTTCCACAGTGTACATTGTTAGAGGTAAATCCCCAATCCATCTGTGATGCTGTTTGCTAAACAACAGATCTGGGTCTTGCTCACAGTGAATGGAAAGGCCCAACAAACAACATGATGTTCCTAGATATTGGAGTGTGTTTCCATGCAATTGGCTATGGGAATGTTATCACAGCTGTTCCACATGCAATCAGCTAGAGGAGGGCTGCAATTCGTGCAGAGGCCATCAGCTGATCATGAACATCACTTACAATGCACATGCTGCTGCCTAAGCAAAGCAGGTGTAAGTCTCCACATCCACCAGAGAGGGAGTGAGAGAGGCAGACAGAGGCAAAGATAAGTCAGGGAGGGGTGGGAGAGTAAAACATAAGCATGTTTGTGTCACACACCTACCAGTACAGAGTATCAACCCCCTGACTGACTATGTATTGTTATCACATGTCTATGCAGTTATTGGATGCACCACATAGGTTACATGTTGAGGAGCCCTCCAAACATATATCTGATGATGAGTGACATCTGCAACAGTGATATGGTAGCTATACAGTAGGTGTAGTAGACGTGCCTGTCCTCATGAACAGGTATCAGCTTCAACACAGCCACACTCTCTTAGGGACTCACATACATTGACACACTTGGCAGGGTCAGGAATGCAACTCCTCACTAGTTAGATTGCCATGATACAGTACTGTGCAGGTATCACATGCACCACAGGGGTTATCCGGAGGTTATATGGGCAAAGGGTATGTGGAAGTGTCTGACATCAGACAGCATGCTTCAATATGCCAATGGGGGTTGTAGTGAGTGTGAATGGGGTCATACATCATGCACACAGACACAGGGTGCCAGTACAGACATGCATGGGTGCATTGATTCACGGGTGTATAGTGGTCGACTGTGCCAGATGGCTATACAAGGCTAAGTGATGGGTATACCTTGGCATCAGGCCACATGACAATGGTCTGCAGTCTGGCTCAGGTGTGTAGTGTCTAGATTGGCCCACACAGGTGGGTATTGTATTCACCATCCAGTCACCTGAGTAACTATTGTGTGTGGCCATTGCTGTACATTGATTGCCATGTATGTGTTCCTTAGTCCATAACATGGATAGTGTCTGGGATGTGCACATGTCCCACATGCATGCACAGTGACATGTGGAACTGTACCTGGGGTGTCTGGCCCATGTTGTGTACACAGATTATCATCAGATGTGCCAGTACTGGCCTCATGTGGCGGGAACTGGTAATGGACTGCATGTTGACCCTGCACCTACATTGATAGCTTGATACAGGTATTCCCTGGTGTCAGTGGCATCTGTCCATACAGGGCATGTGTTTAAGGCAAGGTATGTCCTTTGTGGGTCACATTTGATGGCACCACAGGTGTTGCAGGTGTCCAGTGGGGAACATAGGGCAGGTGCACTGTCTGCATGTACGTGCCTATTGGACTAATGGACAGGATGCCAAGCCCTCTGTAGCCCACTGCATTCACACCATTTTTACTATCTGTGGGCAATATGCAGGGTACTACCAACATAGTGGGTATTGCCTAGGCAAGTGTGTTGGTATGAGACATGGGTTGGAAGTGTTCTCTGTGTAATACAAGCATTGCTAACTTTGTTTGCCAGGTCTTGATGTCACATGTAGGGGTATGGATTTGCACCCCAGCCTCTCAGCTATTTCACATCCTTTATCCCTGTAAGGTGGACATTGTGACATATACTAGGGCCACCTTATAAGAAATATGCAAAGCCCACTCCACAATGAGTCCAGTTGTTACACACTCACAGCCACCTCCACACAGGATACGAATGATAAACACACACACACACACACACACACACACACACACACACACACACACACACACACACACACACACACACACACACACACACACCTGCCATGTCTGGGATTAGAACTCCTATCTAACTAGTTTATTACCCTACAGGGCTACGCAGTTTTAGGATGCACCCCAGGGATTACTGAAGTACTCCTTCCCCAAGGGTGTATTTCACAGTGAATGACATCAGCAGGCTTGCCAAAGTAGGGCATTTGAATTGTAGTGAGTGTGAGTAGCCTAAAAACATTGCTCCTTACACAGACATAGAAACACACACACCAACAGCCACACCTGCCATATGTGAGAATAGAACCCCTACCAGATTTCTATATTACACTGCAGTATTACACTGTTATAGGATGTATCACAGGGATTACTGGAGTACTCCTTCCCCAAAGGTGTATTTCACAGTGAATGACATCAGCAGGCTTACCAAAGTAGGGCATTTGAATTGTAGTGAGTGTGACTAGCATCAAAAGTGTTACTCCCTACACAGAAACACATGCCAACATCCATACCTGCCATGTGTGGGAATAGAACCCTTACCAGAGTTCTATATGACACTACACCATTATGCTGTTATAGGACATGCCATGGGGATTACTGGAGTGCTCCATCCCCAAAGTTGTATTTCACAGTGAATGACATCAGCAGCCTTGCCAAAGTAGGACATTTAACTCATAGTGAGCGTAAGTAGCCTAAACAGCAGTGCTCCATACACTGACAGAAAAACACACATGCCAACATCCACACCTGCCATGTGTGGGAATAGAACCCCTATCAGAGTTCTATATCACACTATAGCATTGTACTCCTTCCCCAAAGGTGTATTTCACAGTTAATGACATCAGCAGGCTTGCCAATGTATGGCATTTGAATTGTAGAGAGTGTGACTAGCCTAAAAAGCATTGCCCAACATCCATACCACATATGTGGAATATGAACCTTACCAGAGTTCTATATGACACTACACCATTATGCTGTTATAGGACACGCCATGGGGATTACTGCAGCAGCCTTGTCAAAGTAGACATTTAACTCATAGAGTGGCGTAGAGTAGCCTAAACAGCAGTGCTCCATACACTGACAGAAAAACACACATGCCAACATCCACACCTGCCATGTGTGGGAATAGAACCCCTACCAGAGTTCTATATCACACTACAGCATTATGCTGTTATAGGACGCGCCATGGGGATTATTGGAGTACTCCTTCCCCAAAGGTGTATTTCACAGTTAATGACATCAGCAGGCTTGCCAAAGTATGGCATTTGAATTGTAGAGAGTGTGACTAGCCTAAAAAGCATTGCTCCTTACACAGACAAATAAGCACACATGCCAACATCCACACCTGCCATGTGTGGGAATAGAACCCCTATCAGAGTAGTTCTATATCACACTATAGCATTATGCTGTTATAGGACACACCATGGGGCTTACTGGAGTACTCCTTCCCCAAAGGTGTATTTCACAGTGAATGACAACAGGCTTGCCAAAGTAGGGCATTTGAATTGTAGTGAGTGTGACTAGCCTAAAAAGCGTTGCTCCTTACACAGACATAGAAACACACACACCAACATCTATACCTGCCATGTGTGGGAATAAAATCCCTAACAGAGTTCAATATCACATTACAGTACTACACTGTTATAGGACACATCACAGGGATTACTGGAGTATTCCTTCCCCAAAGGTGTATTTCACAGTGAATGACATCAGCAGGCTTCCCAAAGTAGGACATTTGAATTGCAGTGAGCGTGAGTAGCCTAAAAAGCAGTGCTCCATACACAGACAGAGACACACACAAATGCATACACAGTTACCATGTCTGGGATTAGAAGTCCTACCTAACTAGTTTAGCACACTACAGCAGTATGCAGTTATAGAACATGCCACAGAAATTACTAGGCTGCATTGTTCCCAAAGGTGTATTTCACAGTGAATGACATCAGCAGCCTTGCCAAAGTAGGGCATTTGAATTGTATTGCATGTGACTAGCCTAAAAAGCATTGCTCTCTACACAGAGACACACACACAGTTGCCATGTCTGGGATTGGCACTCCTACCTACCTAGTTTATCATACTACAGCAGTACGCAGTTATAGGATGCAGCATGGAGATTACTAGGCTACACCTTTCCCAAAGGTGCATTTCACAGTGAATGACATCAGCAGCCTTGCCAAAGTAGGACATTTGAATTATAATGAGTGTGACTAGCCTAAAAGGTATTACTCTCTACACACACACACACACACACACACACACACACACACACACACACACACACACACACACACACAGTTGCCATGTCTGGGATTAGAACTCCTACTGCAGCAGTATACAGTTATAGGACACACCACAGAGATTACTGGGCTACACTTTCCCAAAGGTGTATTTCAAAGTGGATGACCTTAGCAGGCTTGTCATAGCAGGGCTATGGGGAGGGTAGTGTGTGTGCATGGGCCATTACCCATACATCTAGAGGTTGACACACCACATGTGGGCACACGCAGGGTTACATTCTGCAGGTACGTGTATACAGCTGCTAGATGACTACTTCCTTGTACAGTCATGTTGTACAGCTAGCACTTGCACCACATAGTCTGTAATGCTGATGGATACCAGTGGCTAATGTCTACAGTGAGTGACATTTACATCTCATGTGGTTGTAGCCATTTGGCTGTGTGCTGGGTGGGACAGGCCTCATAATGGATGACTCCTTGTCACAGTCACTCTCTTCCACATGTCTATGTATGTTTACTTTTGGCTTATTATAGTGTGCTGTCCTTGGATATATGTCTGTATTCCTATCCACTTTGTGTGCAAAGCATGACTGGTGCATACTGAGGAGTGCATGCACTAACATCTGCAACTGCCAGATATGTATGGCCCACTGTTGTTTGCAGACATGGGCTTCATTTGTTTAAGTGTGTGAGCATGCCTAGTATGCCCTTCTGTATTGAATATGTGGATCGATTCCAGGTAGTTTGTATTCCAGTGCAGACCTTTGTGTTGTACACCTACAGGTAGCAAACTGTTTCTGCAGGGTATCCGTTGATCATTTGGCAATATGTGGAGAAACTGTGCAGGGGATACTGAGTACTGTAGGTAATAGTGTCTGTGCTGCTTCAGCTACATGGTACTGCTGTTAGCAGAGATATTCAGACGTGTACTGTTATACAATGTGATGTTTTCTGTCCTCATGTACTGTCAGGTGGACATTTTTGCTCACAGTGATGTCTTGGAGGACAAGGGTGACTGCAGCTGTGTCTTGTATTGTGAGCAGACGCCTACATATTCATAGTAAGTTATGCCACTCTGGAGGGGGAGCTGCAGACACTTACTGCTAGGTCTGTGTATCCAGTTCATCACCTTGGTACATTACTGGCAGAGGATCCCATACTTGTACATCCATAGACATGACAGTATGGCCTTATCTTGCTGTGGCAATACCTCACAGCTGTACAGATTCGCACAGGTTACCCAGAGGCAGGGGCCATGAGTCAGGGCATTTCATTACTCCTATTGTGGTGTATGGGCAGGTATGTAGCCACCCATTTATGTGATTGCAGCCAGGGATAGTGTGTGCACACAGCTTTGTGTCGGACCTTGCACATTCCGTGCTGCTCATGCTCCCACCCACCCTCTGTTCTATCCTTTTCCATACATTATGCATACATTCTCTGATACTTTCCCTAAGGTTATCACCCCATCACAGCTAAGTTTTGGTGTTGCTCTACAGTTCATGCAGTGGGACATGGTGGACATGGTACTGTGGTTTGTCCACATGGCCTTGCATATGGCTTATGTGATGGGTGTTATGTTGTTATTTGGGTATCCATGACATAACATGCATTGGCAGTACATGTGAGACACAGGCCTTTGCCAGAGGCCTGTGGGCCACTTGGTGTTGATGCAGGCCAGATGTGGCAACCCGTTTCATTCTGTCAGTCCTACAGACTCAGATCGCCATACAGTATATTCCCCGGGGGTGACAGGGTAGGTATGCTAAGGCGTTCATGCCAATACCTTCTATCAGTCTTGATCAGGTGGTGTGGATTCTGGTAGGGTGCTACCTACAGCTAGGGACACACCTGCATGGGACACATGCACTGCATGCTGCATTCTTTTGCTATTGCCATATACAGGTGGGGTCATATTGTGCCCATACCCCACAGGAGGGATACGATCTGAGAGGTACCTGTGGGTGGTGTTTGGGTAAGCTGGGTGCATGTGTGCTATGGACACTACTTACATCTGACACACAGATATGCATGGGGCATTCCAGTTATGCTGGCATGTGCAGGTACATCAGCTGTTTCCCAATACATCAGTCCTGTCTCCTTTGTGATCTGCAAGTGTTCGGGCAGACAACACCGGTATCCCCTACTACAGGACCAGATAATGTGATGCATACCTGTTTGTACAATTCCAAGGGCATGTCCATTTCACAGTTACAGAATATATACTGTATGTCTGGGGTACTTTCCCCTGTGTACTGCTTGTATATCTAGCCCAAGAGCCATGCCATGTCAATCTTTCAGATGGTCGGTGGAAAGGAAACTGCTCGTACGACAAGACAGTAAAAGAATAATGTTTTAATAAACAAAGATCTATCAATAACTGTTACAGGTTAAGCGCTTTCGACTGTTACCCAGTCTTCTTCAGAACAAAGTCAATAAAATCACAAGCAACATTTATATGCTGATAGCAGTGTAATAATTGAATAATTAATTATAAAAACCGCCAATTTTGTTAAAGTCACAACTACACAAACAGCACATAAGCCCTGAATGCATATATAAACAAAAACAAAAATTATACTACAAAGGTTAAGCGGATTCTGCAGTAAATTGATGTTAATCATAAAACACCCTAGTGTAATGCCAATCCTAATAATACTATAAATGTTTTATAAATATTTTGTAATAATAGTTGATTTCTTGTTGGAGTTCCATATAAAAAATATGTATAATAATAAATATAAATATAAAAATTGCCTGAGTAGCAATGTAACCACTCTATTTATACATATATACATAAAAAGTCAAAAAACTAAAAAATGCAGAAAATAATGATAGTATCATATGAACTAAAAGCTCACAAAATTTATTCCAAAGCTAAAAAAGGTTTGATGCTGATATGCTCGTTGAGCCCAGGTGGTCTCGTGCCTGTAAAAATCTGCCATTTGCTCTCACAGAGAGACAATTTCATTTTCCAGTCCCCTCCAAAAGGGGCTGTCTCTACTTGATCTATGATAGAGAATAAGAACTTATGATCGTTACCTTTCTCCAAAATGTGTCTATATAATGCGTTTTAGAATCCTGTTTACCTATTTTATACATATGCTCATAGATCCGTCTATTTAACTGCCTCTCTGTTTTACCTATGTAGTGCTACATAACGTGCATAATGCAAGATAGACTACCTGTTTCGATCTACAATTCCCTTTCCTACTAATGATAGTGGTGTGGCTTATGTCATTCAGTTTGATGGTGTTCTTCAAATTGATATAATGACATTGTTTACAATTGCCACATCTCACTGTCCCTTCGATTTTCATCTACTAATTTATAAGATGCCCTCTTTCTAAAAGCTTCTTCATGTTGGGTGCAGTCTTATAAACTATTCGTTTTTTTCCCCAAAATCTCTTCCATACCCATAACCATCAAAGTGTTCCAGAATCTTTCTAAAATCTCCTTGATGATATAGGAATTTGGTGTATACATGAGTATGCATGTCCTTCCAAAAGAATCCAAGTGTTCACCCCCAACCCGCTGGTCAGTAGGGAATTGACCCAGTAGTGGTTTGTAGTTGTTACCCCATCTATCTTGTACATATCTAATTGTCTCATTAACCAGACTACCTGGATAATCTCTGCTCAAGAACATTCCCTTGATAATGTTTAATTCTTTCTCCAAGATCACTAGGTTCGATGACATTCTTGCTGCCCGGATGGTTTGTCCTTTAATCACGTTCTTGATGATTGCTACTATAATGTACATAATCATTAGAAAAGGTGGGCTTCCTGTATATACTTGAAGTGAACCCATCACTATCGTGGCTTAACCAAATGTCCAAAAATGAAATTCCTTTGTGATTGTATTGGTGAGTAAACTTTAAAAACTCTACCGTGCCATTTAAATATGTCATGAATTCCAATAATCTGTCCTCAGATGATTTCCACAATATAAAGATGTCATCCAGGTATCTCACATAAAGTCCTATATCAGAAAAAAACATGCTCTTGAATACATGTTCTTGTTCCCACTCGGCCATGACCAAGTTCGCAAATATGGGAGCACAAGCTGCCCCATAGCTACTCCTTGGTCTGCTTAAAATATTCTCCTTGGAAAGAGATGAAGTTGTAATCCAATACAAGTGACATCATGTCACATATTAAGCTGACTTTTTCCCATGAGAATTCTGAATATCGAGTGAGACTTCTTTCAAAATATTCTAACCCTTCTGTTCTGGGGATACTGGAAAAGAGATCTATGACATCCACTGTTAAAAAAATCAATTCAGAATTCCAGTAATCTTTGGTAAGTGTGCCTAGAAATTTCCAGGAATCTTTTATGATGTGCGGGATGTTGTTGTATACACTCTTACACCATCCATCTATCAATTTCCCGATGTTATATGTTTTAGACCTAGAACCTGATACAATAGGTCTAAAGGGAGGCTTTTCAATAGATTTGTGTAACTTGGGGATCCCAAACATCTTGGCTAAGACTGGATGGTCTACTTTCAAATAGGAATATATGTCGTTAGTTATCCTGTTGTCAATGAGATATTCCTCAATGATAAGATCGATCCGCCAGACCGATGTTGACCTGATTTAGTGAGATGTTCTCATAATTCCCTGAAGTATGCAAGATGTTGTGGATTTCCTGATTGTAAAGGTCAGTAGTGAAAATCACAGCACCCCCTCCCTTATCGGGTTTCATAACCCTGATGTCCCGGTTCTTTATGATCTCCAGTAGAGTTTTCCTTTCCATATGTGTGAGGTTATCATTGGGTTGTTCTCTTTGACTTCGTATTCTATTGTATGACCAGTAGATGTCGTTACACACTAACTGTTCAAAATTTTGGACATGTGGATTGGGTGGTGGTATGAAGGTACTTTTTTTCTTCAGATCTGTACCTGTTGTACCTGTAGTCCCTGTTGCTCCTTCCTTTGTTTTGTCAAAAGTTAACGCCAAATTTAACTTCCTACAATATTTCTTTACCTCTTTAATGGTGTCTATGATACCCCATTTTTTCATGGGGATGTATTTCATACCTTTCCCCAAAAGTTTAGCACAAGTGTGGTCAATCTCCATATTGGAATAGTTGTAAACCTTAAAGCCTTCACTTGTAATGATCCTAGGCAATGTAGTATTTCCTTGTTCATTGAACAAATTCAAACTCAAATCATTTGGGTCAATACCGGGGCAATGAAACATGTTTGTCATGGTCAGTGGCTGTTCTGCATTTTTTAGTTTTTTGACTTTTTATGTATATATGTATAAATAGAGTGGTTACATTGCTACTCAGGCAATTTTTATATTTATATTTATTATTATACATATTTTTTATATGGAACTCCAACAAGAAATCAACTATTATTACAAAATATTTATAAAACATTTATAGTATTATTAGGATTGGCATTACACTAGGGTGTTTTATGATTAACATCAATTTACTGCAGAATCCGCTTAACCTTTGTAGTATAATTTTTTGTTTTTGTTTATATATGCATTCAGGGCTTATGTGCTGTTTGTGTAGTTGTGACTTTAACAAAATTGGCGGTTTTTATAATTAATTATTCAATTATTACACTGCTATCAGCATATAAATGTTGCTTGTGATTTTATTGACTTTGTTCTGAAGAAGACTGGGTAACAGTCGAAAGCGCTTAACCTGTAACAGTTATTGATAGATCTTTGTTTATTAAAACATTATTCTTTTACTGTCTTGTCGTACGAGCAGTTTCCTTTCCACCATCCATTGTTCCTGAGTTGTTGCTGCTGTCTCTTTTGCAATTAATCTTTCAGATGGTGACACATATTACCACCATAAATTTACAATGGCTTACTGCTAGCATGTGTTATACTGGTGGGAATTGTCTTTGGCACTGTAGTTGTGAGGACTTGGCCCTGTCATCGCCAGTAGTGGGCAATGGCCACCAGGTCATACCTCAATATGCATACATACTGATCACTCTCACACAATATGAAACACACACCAACTTAACACACACATACCTGCATATTGTGTAAATTCTACAATCTATCCTGCTACCTTGGCCACCTCTAGGCATCCGTGCTCCACTGGTATTATACCTACACATACATGTTACTACATTTCAACATAGGGTGTGGGGGCACACTTGACTGTTACAATGTGTGTACATCAGATTGGGGGGGCACATCAGACCGTTACTACATTTCTAAATAGGTTTGGGGGTGCACACCTAACTTTTACTACATTTCTCAGTAGGGTTGGGGGGCACACTGTACTGTTTCTACATTTCTACACAGGATTGGGGGCACACCTGACTGTTACTACATTTCTACACAGGATTGGGGGGGGCACACCTGACTGTTTCTACATTTCTACACAGAATTGGGGGGTACACCTGACTATTTCTACATTTCTACACAGGGTTGTGGGGGCACACCTGACTGTTTCTACATTTGTACACAGGATTGGGGGGCACACCTGACTGTTTCTACATTTCTACATAGGATGGGGGGGCACACCTGACACTTGTAGACATTTGCTTTGACTGTACTGGTATGTCAGGTACTCCATTTCATTCTGTATTCTAAGCTATCATGCTGACTAGAGGCATATCAGTGTACTACAGGTCTTAGGTTTGATTAACCTACATATTGGTTTCTGACTTCCTGTCCTTCAGAACTAACATCCCACTGCCTGACCTGATGTAGTCTGTCTGTGTAGGCCTGGGGGGAGGTTACTCATAGACATCATGCAGAGGCCATAGCACAGCCTTTGTTTGCGTTTGTCTACACCTGTCCTGCTGGCTGAGACTGTTATTGGGTATGTGAACCTCCCTGACTGGCATGTGTGAGTCATATGGACACACATGTGGCCCAGCACACTTCCTGCAGTGGGTTTTGTTACCCTGTGTAGTACTGGCTATTGTGGTGACACCAGTATTTGTTACAGATCTCATTGTGCCACTATAGGTGTCTACTAATTTCTGGCATCCCATTCAACCACCCGATTCCCTTGCATGCTCACATCCATACCATAGATACAGGTAACAACACATACTACTCCATTCGGCAATTGGTAGCTTGAGTGACTTACCTTGTGGGTGTGCCAGTTCTGAGGGTGGTGCTGCAGGGCTGCCTATGTCGGATGAACATAGTACACTCCCTACACATGGTTGAGCACAGGTAGTGTCATGTTTGGTATCCCTTTTACTGTATGTGCGAGTCAGAGAGAGGTGCCATTACCTGGGTCCCTCCTGTGTCAGTGTATGTGCTATGCGTTTTCTCTTTTGCCAAGGCCAGGGCATACTGGGCATGCCTCCTTCTGCCTGCTGGGGCAGGCTGAGGTTGTTCCTCCTCTGAGTCACTCTGTGCCTGTGCAGGCCTTGGCAATAGTGTGGGGGCTGTGTAGCACTGTCCCGTGCTGTTCCTGCTGTAGCTGTTTCCACAGGATCATATTGTGTACCATGGCACGTACCATGACAATTTGGGTACATGTAGCTGGTGAGTAATGCAAGGCTCCACCGGATGTGTCCAGGCACCGGATCCATGATTTGAGCATCCCAAAACACACTCTATTATAATTCTGGTCTGTGTGTGTGCCTCATTATAGAGTTCTTGTTCGGGTACGTGTGCATTTCTGATGGGTGTCATCAGCCACATCTCCAGTGCATAACCAGCATCCCCCACTAGATGACTGTAAGGGATGTCCCCATTTGCAATTCACTGATACAGCTGCATCAGATGCCAGATGTGGGAATTGTGATTACTTCCAGGGCAGCCAGCACACACATTCATTATTATGCCTTGGGCATCGCACATGACCTGGCAGTTGATGGAGGGGAAGCCCTTGTGGTTGATGCAGACCCTACCCTGCTCACCGGATGGTACTTTCATGCATATGTGCGTGCAGTCTCTAGCACCTACTACCTCAGGGTATTCGGCTATTTGGTGGAACAGTTGCATATTGCTGGCCAACACCTCACTGGTGTTGGGGAAATGTACGTGCTCACCGGCATGTGCTGACATGGCATCTAGGAAATGGTGGCGTACTCTGGATACTGATGCCTGTGAGATCCACATCATATCCCCAGTTGGCCTTTAGAAGGTACCTGTAGCTAGTATTCTTAGGCCTACACATACCTTAGTATCCACTGGGATGGGCTCCCCTCTGTTAGTTCTGTGTGTCAGGCGTGACCGGCACAGCTCAACAATTTGCTGTAGAAGGTCCCTGTCCACCCTATAATGCTTCACTATCTCCAGCTCATGTAGCACCTGGTAGGTTACCCCGGGTCTGTACACTCTTCTCCGTCTCATCACTGTGGGTTGGTTGACAGCATTCACATCCTCACCACCCTCTGCCTCTTCCACATGTTGTTGTATGATAGCTATTGCAGACCCTATCATTTTGTTGTTTTGTTTGTTAAAACTTCCCTGCTTGTATACACCAATGGTGTAGAGTATGGGAAAAACCAGAGGGAAATGTGTTTGCATAGTTTATAATAGTGTTCTGGGCTGGGCTGGTCTGCTGCCTATGTAATTGATTGATTCTGATACATTTCACCTGCCAGCTATGCTAGTTCTCCTAGATTACCTTCCTACTGCTGTTTTCCATTCCCATTGCCTTCCTGTTTAAGCCCAGGGGCATGCCACGCAAACACAGTGCTCAAATGTGCACACAGCTGCTATTTCCTGGTTCATTTTTTTTTTCCTTTAAAACTCGGTGCATTGCATGCACACCCACTTAGGCAATGTAAAGAGTGCTAGGCAGCCTCAGACACACCCCTTTGCTTAGCTCTGCTAAGCTAGGAGAAAGCCTCGAGCCATATGGCTCCAATCCACTTACAGTATGCCTGACACACCCCTTATGATGTCAGCTAACTCCTAGGCTTGCACCAAGCTATTCCTGTTCTTACACTGATGGGTGCTGACTAGCATGCAGGGGAAATCTGGGATTCAGTATCATTCCCCTCATTTGCATAGGATTGCCTGCTAATGCATTGTTACATGTCCCACACTGAGCCTCCTCCCTTAGCAACCATTATTCATTGGCCATGCTGTCTTCTGCCCATCATTGAGTATAATGGCAAAATAGTGATTTTGGTTAGAATGCTTATTTTATGTTGTTTTTCTTATTTTTGACCAGATCCCATTGGCGCTTTACTGCCCTAGGCTTAAATAGCCGAGATTGGCTAAAAAAAAAAATAAAAGTTGATTTTTTTTAATTTTGCAAATGTTTTCCATGCCAATGGCCTTACAGTTGGCCATTGGCATGCTTTCTACATGATATCCACCCTTTATTTGGAGCTGTCATGGCTCCGTTTTGTAATTTGCAGAAATGTACTCCGTTACTGGTGGAGTACATTTCTACAGATTACACTAGTCCTGCACGGCCGGTTTCCAGCTTCCTGGATTACAAATTCACCTCATTTGCATGGATTTCTCCTGCAAATGGGGTAATTTGCATACAGGGGCTGAGTCCTTGCAGGACTAGTGCAGGAGCACTTGTGCATGCCCCTACAGGTTATTCCTGGATTGCACGGCAGACGTATTGCTTGCTGGAGCTCCTGCAGCAGTCATGCACACCGTGCAGGACTTGCAGAATCCAGGGGGTGATTTTTTTTTATTTGAGTAGCATGTGTGTGATGTCTTTTCTATGAAGGATTAGGAAATGCTTCAGACCCTTACATTCCATGGCATGTGAGCTACTCACTTCATTGATTTGGACATAAAGTAAGACTCACATTTGTTAGTGAATGAGCTGACTGCTTACAACTGTGAAAAACAGATGGAAATGTCAACTAAATTAAATATGTATCCTCATGCTTATTGTTATCAAGGTTTATCATAGAATAAAATCTGTGATTTGCAGTATGTTTAGATTAGCATCCCCAACATAGTTTGCACTTCTCAGGTTCATTGTAGTGATCAACTCATTCTAGCTTCATTGCAAATATTTTGAACTACAGGAATCAATAAAACTGTTGCGTATAAAATACAGTGTGAGTCATTATGCATGGGATACTGGGAAAGAAATGCAGCCAGTGAACCTCACTGCCTCCATTATAGATATCTAATGCATACATTAGGTTGCAGTAGACATTTCTTCCAAATACTGCTGCTTTTACTGTTTATGACCATTTGCACACCACTAGTGTCCCAGACATCTCTTATATAAATACTTTCTTGGCAGGATCCGTGACATGTGGCACAGGTCTGTAAAACTGCTACAGTAGTGTTTTCATACACCACAGATGTGCACTAGTTTATCAGCTCTCTAAACTTGAAATAAAGTGCAGCACATAATTAGTTCTCCAGTCCACTAATCCTGCAGACTGCCCTCTCCCCGATCCTTTTTGCAGCTTGCACACTCCATACTTATGGTGTTTTGGGTGTGCATGCTTGTTACTGCATGCATGCAACTTCCCAGCTTAGCAGCTCACCACTATGCAGCATGAATGTGCATACTTGTTACTGCTTATGTGTAACTTCCCAGCTTAGTAGCTCACCACTATACAGCATGAACACACTACATCTGTCATCATTGCATAAAGCCAAGCCACCTCCCCCACCAGGATGGGCATACTGATGTTGACAGCTCACTAATCTCCAGCTCCTGCGCCTTAAATCTAATACAGATTGTTTGGGGTGCAGTCAAGGTTTTATCTCTCTCTGCCCTATGAGTCTGTAGTTACTTGTACTATATAACATGTAGTGTCATTAATTAACACACACCAACTGGAGACTATATCCAGCATAATAGTATGTCACACTTCTATTACAGCCATTCCCTACTGATCTGCAGCAGGCAAGACAGGTGTGGAAGGAAGCAGCAATGTTGTGAGAGAAATGCAAAATGTTCATCAAGCAGCCAGTTGGTTAATAAAATATTCTAGATCTGTATCTGACGCAATGAACCAAACATATTGAAATATCCTTTGCATAAAATGATTTTATAACCTATTGAAGCAAATGTTAACTTTAGGGTATGCCTCAAATTTAGTCCAAAAGTGTGTGTTTAATGGAAATAAGTGAAGGTCCTATGTGTGAAGTTAAGAAAGGGAAGATACTGAACTGGAAACCTTGAAGTGACCTTTAGTTTAACAAAGGTATGTGTACATAGCTTGAGGAAAGAAAAAGAACAGCTTTGAGCAACGTGACCAAACTGCTATTATCAGCTTTTGAACAGCTTGGTACAGCTGCATCTGGTAGTACACACGGCTGGGATCACCTCACTTTGAAAAATTAAAAACAAAGTAATATTTATCATTTGGCCACAGGGTATGTTTGTACTTTAGAACCAACTAAATCATTTTGGAAACATGTTTTAGCTATGCTGGTGATTTTTTTTGTCTAATTGTCTATGTGTGTGTGTGTGTGTGTGCGCGCGCGCGTGCGTGCATGTGTGTGTATGTGTGTGTGTGTGTGTGTGTGTGTGTGTGTGTGTGTGTATATATATATATAGAGAGAGAGAGAGAGAGAGAGAGAGAAAAAGAGAGAGACATACCTGACAAGAAATTGAGACAAAGCCTGAAATAATGAGAGACAAAGGCTCAAATATAGGGACTGATTTTAAATATGGTTCTTTTAAACTTAGAAATAGCAGAATATGTGATAGTATGCATTTTCTGAAGGATATAAAGTCTGAAACTCAAATGTCTGTCATTATTTAATAACTTCAGCCCTCAGTGATTTACCAGAAAACCACAATTTTCTGACGAACAGTCCAAAAACATGGGCAAAAATCTGGGCATTCTGCAAAAAGCAGTACAGTTAAGAGGCATGACATATAGATAGCTAAATAATATATGTATTATAAAACTGATATAATTTTTGCTGTATGTCAATAGTCTCTGAACTGTATGGAGGAACTTTAAAGATGAGAGACTACTCTCTGTGATTGCTTCTACTTTGTTATAATAAGGTGCCTTTGACAAATCATGTTTAAAATAAGTAGTGAAGTCTTGATTTTCTTCCAGAAAGGTCTCCCTATGACTGTTTTACACATTGTAGGTGGTTGAAACTTTTTTATTATCTCAGCCAGGAACATCTTCACTACCGACCATGTCAGAATTGCTGTCTATATCAGTAATATCTTGTTGCTATACATATTGGCTTCTGGTTCTGTAATATGAGACAACATCTGTGTTCCTTTGCTGGTGCCATGCTTGTAAGTTTAATTTGCTTGCTTCTCTATACATAGACAGTGTTTGAGTACCACAGTAGTGCATACTCCATGTGCTGTTATGCATAGGCAGTGTTTGAGTACTACAGTAGTGCATACTCCATGTGCTGTTATGCATAGGCAGTGTTTGAGTACCACAGTAGTGCATACTCCATGTGCTGTTATGCATAGACAGTGTCTGAGTACCACAGTAGTGCATACTCCATGTGCTGTTATGCATAGACAGTGTCTGAGTACCACAGTAGTGCATACTCCATGTGCTGTTATGCATAGACAGTGTCTGAGTACCACAGTAGTGCATACTCCATGTGCTGTTATGCATAGATAGTGTCTGAGTACCACAGTAGTGCATACTCCATGTGCTGTTATGCATAGATAGTGTCTGAGTACCACAGTAGTGCATACTCCATGTGCCGTTATGTAGCCTTCTTTCTGCTTGTATTCATTAAGTCCTGACATCCTGCTGGAAAATAGGCTCAAGAGAGATGCAATTTCTTGCACTGGTTCTTGTCATACAAGCCTCTGTGTATAAACACTACAAGCATGCATCAACTGTATTTCATAAATAAAATGAGCAAAAGTGAACACTGCTGATGAATCTTGGGAGAAATGTTTATTTTCTGTGAATGTGAAGTTAACTGAACTGCTTATGTCAGTGTCTTTTTTACAGCATATTCTTGTCCAGCTGATGCAGTTTTTCCAGTATTTGCAATAAAGCAGCAAGTACTGTTGAAACAAGATGACTGCCTTTCCCAATGAATCCTCTAGGTGGCAGCTAGTGTGGTGTCGTTATATGTCATGCTTCATGCGAAGTATGAAGACAGATAATCTGTAATTGTTTCTACTGGCTTTACAGTAGTGTAGCTGTGATAGTGGAATATTTATTAAATGCACTGTTTATGGTTTGATAGCTGTTCTTCTAAAGAAGAGAGACTATGAACCTTGCAGAACTGTACATGTGGTCAAATCCAGCATGCACAGTAGCTATGTAGCATTATTGTCTATGAACTGTAATATAGGCATGGTCCTCAGATTCTCTCCTTCATAGGTTCATAGGTTCATAGGTAGGTACTAGGATATCGGCACTGGGGCCTATATAAGCCTAGCCAAAAAGGCTCCTTGGCTTTTGCCACCCAAGGAAATTATTTTCCTGTGCTCCTGTCAAGCGGTGCTGCAGAAGTGACCCCCTGGGTGAATTTTCTATTTCCCATCCAGTCGTCAAGATTTTTCTTAAATAGGGCCAATGAGGAGCTTTGCTTGGCATGAATGGTAGTTTGTTCCAGAGTATGGGAAGTCCCTGGGACAGGAATCTATCCCTCCAGCATGTTCTGTTTATTGTGGTGACAAGGTTTAGGTCGGTGGAGCATGTGGTTCGGAGAGATTGGGATTTCTTTAAGTGTAGCATGTCCAACAGCTCCGGGGTTTGACATAGCTTTGTATGTTAGGCAGAGATCGCCTCTGAGTAGGTGATATGCGATGGAGTAGAGCTGGAGTTTGCTGTGAGGAAAAGGTTACCTCCTAGAGCTATCCTGCATTTTACTATGGGAAAATATAGTGCATATCAGACCTTCACATGACATGGATATACATCCTTGCAAATTTTACAAGTTGCCGTAGTTGCTAAGCAGCAACAAACATTTATAGTTCATTAAAGCACTTGCATTTGCCTTCTAAAGCTTAATGACTAGTAGCATATTATAAAATAAGTCATAAGAAGCATAATGCTGTAGTGGTCAGAGAGAGTCAGCATAGGGTTGCATGTGCCATTTATTCTGAATTAAAACAAAATATCCATATGACTCAGTATAGAGGTGATGGATAGATGTGATGACAAGCCCCTTGTGAAATGAAAAAGCACGTGGGCTCCAGACTCTTCTTTTTCTCCTTTTGGCTGTTCCCATTAGGGGTCACTACAGTGGATCATCTGTTTCCATTTCTTTCTGTCCTCTGCATCTTGCTCTGTCATACCATCCACCTGCATGTTGTCTCTCACCACATCCACAAACCTTATCTTAGGCCCTCCTCTTTTCCTCTTACCTGGCAGCTCCATCCTAAGCATCCTTTTGCCAATATACCCAGCATCCCTCCTCAGCACATGTCCAAACCAATGCAATCTAGCCTCTCTGACTTTGTCTCCAAACCGTCCAACCTGAGCTGACTCTCCAGTATACTGAATACTAATCCCGTCCATCCTCATCACACCCAGTGCAAATCTGGACATCTTTAACTCTGCCACCTCCAGCTCTGACTCCTGCTCTTTATCAGTGCCACCATCTCCAACCCATATAATATAGCTGGTCTCACTACCCTCTTGTAGACCTGCCCTCTCACTCATAATGGTACTCATCTGTCACAAATCACTCCTGACACTCTTCTCCAACCTCCACATTCTGCCTGTTATCTCTTCTTCAACTCTCTTCCACACTCACCATTACTCTGAACTATTGATCCCAAGTATTTAAACTCATCCACCTTCACCACCTATACTCCTTCCATCCTCACCATTCCTCTATCCCCCCTCTCATTCATGTACATATATTCTGTCTTAGTCTTGCTGACCTTTATTCCTCTCCTCTCTAGAGCATATCTCCACCTATCCAGGGTCTCCTCCACCTGTTCCCTACTCTCACTACAGATCACAATGTCATCTGCAATAGCCCACCGGGACTCCTGTCTGATCTTGTCTGTCAACCTGTCCATCACCATTGCAAATAAAAAAGGATGCAGAGCTGATCCTTGATGTAATCCCACCTCCACCTTAAACACATCCATCACTCCCACCGCAGACCACACCACTGTCATACTACCCTCGTACATATCCTGTACCACTCTTACATACTTCTCTGACACTCCCGACTTCCTCATACAGTACCACAACTCCTCTCTAGGCACCCTGTCATATGCTTTCTCTAAATCCACAAAGGCACAATGCAACCCTTTCTGACCTTCTCTGTACTTCTCCATCAACACCCTCAGAGCAAACTTTGCATCTGTAGTGCTCTTTCCTGGCATGAAACCATACTGATGCTCACTAATCATCACCTCCCTTCTTAACCTAGCTTCCACTACTCTTTCCCATAACTTCATGATGTGACTGATCAATTTTATCTCTCTGTAGTTACTACAGCTCTGCACATCACCCTTATTCTTAAAAATCAGTACCAAAACACTTCTTGTCCACTCCTCAGGCATCCTCTCACTTTCCAAGATTTCATTAAACAATCTGGTTAAAAACTCCACTGCCATCTCTCCTAAACATCTCCATGCTTCCACAGGTAGGTCATCTGAACCAACAGCCTTTCTATTCTTCATCCGCTTCATAGCTGTCCTTACTTCCTCCTTGCTAATCCTTTGCACTTCCTGCTTCAGTATCCCCACATCATCCAACCATCTTTATCTCTCATTCTCTTCCTTCATCAGTCCCTAAAAGTATTCTTTCCATCTGCTCATCATACTCTCCTCGCTTGTGAGTACATTTCCTGCAAACATATAAAAATATAGCAACATTTCAGACAACGTTAAAGCAATATTGGATAATTTCAGTTAGCTTAAATGAGTACTTTTTTGTTGAAAGTTAAAGATGAAATTACATTGACATAATGTGTAAACTATTCAATATACATCTAGGAAAGCAAATTAAATTTCTGTTAAATATATAGGTAGAAAAGCA